>NW_025534154.1:0-67500 GCF_020615455.1 Coregonus clupeaformis
GAATGAAATGTATTGGGGCAGATGTATGGGCTTTCTTAGGGTGAAAGACATATGTTTCAAAATGTATTGGGGCAGATGTAGGGCTTAGGTGAAAGACACATGTAGATGGGGAGATGTAGGGGTTAGGTGAGACATGCTTAAATGTATTGAGCAGATGTAGGGTTTAGTGAAAGACATGCTTCAAAATTTAATGGGGGTGATATAGGGTTAGGTGAAAGACATGTCTTCAAAATGTATTGTAATAGATGTAGGGGGCTTAGGTGAAAGACATGCTTCAAAATGTATTGGGGCAGATGTAGGGTTTAGTAAAGACATGCTTCAAAATGTATTTGGGAGATGTAGGGTAGGTGAAAGACATGTTTCAAAATGTATTGGGGCAGATGTAAGTAGTGAAAGACATGCTTCAAAATGTAATGGGGCAGATGTATGGGTTAGGTGAAAGACATGCTTGAAAATGTATTGGGGCATATGTAGGGACTTAGGTGAAAAAGACATGCCTAAACATGTATTATGGCAGATGTAGGGGCTTAGGTGAAAGACAAGTTTCAAAATGTATTGGGGAGATGTATGGGGCTTAGGTGAAAGACATGCTCTAAAATCGTATTGTGGGGCAGATGTAGGGGCTTAGTGAAAGAGAGGCTTCAAAACAAAATAAAGCAGATGTATGGGTTAGGTGAGACATGCTTCAAAATGTATTGGGGCAGATGTAGGGCTTAGGTGAAAGAGAGATGCTTCAAAATGTATTGTAAGACAGGGGAGGTGAAGACATGCTTCCAAAATGTATTGGGGGCAGATGTAGAAGCTTAGGTGAAAGACATGCTCAAAATGTATAGGGGCAGATGTATGGGCTTACTTGAAAGACATATTTCAAAATGTATTAAAGGGTGATGAGGTAGGTGAAAGACATGCTTCAAAATGTAATGGGGCAGATGTAGGGGGCTTAGGTGAAGACAGCAAAAATGTATTAAAGGCAGATGAGGGGGCTTAGGTGAAAACATGCTTCAAAATGTATTGGGGCAGATGTAGGGGCTTAGGTGAAAGACATGCTTCAAAATGTATTGGGGCAGATGTAGGGACTTAGGTGAAAGACATACTTCAAAATGTATTGGGGCAGATGTAGGGTCTTAGGTGAAAGACATGCTTCAAAGTATTTTGGGCAGATGTATGGGCTTAGTGTGAAAGACACATGCTTCAAAATGTATTGTGGCAGATGTATGGGCTTAGGTGAAAGACATGCTTCAAAATGTAATGGGGCAGATGTATGGGCTTAGGTGAAAGACATGCTTCAAAATGTATTTGGGGCATATGTAGGGACTTAGGTGAAAGACATGCTTCAAAATGTATTGGGGCAGATGTAGGCTTAGGTGAAAGACATGCTTCCAAAATGTATTGGGGCAGATGTAGGGGCTTAGGTGAAAGACATACTTCAAAATGTATTGGGGCAGATGTAGGGGCTTAGGTGAAAGACATGCTTCAAAATGTATTGGGGCAGATGTATGGGCTTAGGTGAAAGACATGCTTCAAAATGTATTGGGGCAGATGTAGGGGCTTAGGTGAAAGACATGCTTCAAAATGTATTGGGGCAGATGTAGGGCTTAGTGTGAAAGACATGCTTCAAAATGTATTGGGCAGATGTAGGGGCTTAGGTGAAAGACATGCTTCAAAAATGTATTGGGGCAGATGTATGGGCTTAGGTGAAAGACATGCTTCAAAATGTATTGGGGCAGATGTAGGGGGCTTAGGTGAAAGACATGCTTCAAAATGTATTGGGCAGATGTAGGGGGCTTAGGTGAAAGACATACTTCAAAATGTATTGGGGCAGATGTAGGGAGCTTAGGTGAAAGACATGCTTCAAAATGTATTGGGGCAGATGTAGGGGCTTAGGTGAAAGACATGCTTCAAAATGTATTGGGGCAGATGAATGGGCTTAGGTGAAAGACATGCTTCAAAATGTATTGGGGCAGATGTATGGGCTTAGGTGAAAGACATGCTTCAAAATGTATTGGGGCATATGTAGGGGCTTAGGTGAAAGACATGCTTCAAAATGTATTGGGGCAGATGTAGAGGCTTAGGTGAAAGACATGCTTCAAAGTAATGGGGCAGATGTAGGGGCTTAGGTGAAAGACATGCTTCAAAATGTATTGGGGCAGATGTAGGGGCTTAGGTGAAAGACATGCTTCAAAATGTATTGGGGCAGATGTAGGGCTTAGGTGAAGACATGCTTCAAAATGTATTGGGGCAGATGTAGGGACTTAGGTGAAAGACATACTTCAAAATGTATTGGGGCAGATGTAGGGTCTTAGGTGAAAGACATGCTTCCAAAATGTATTTGGGCAGATGTATGGGCTTAGGTGAAAGACATGCTTCAAAATGTATTGTGGCAGATGTATGGGCTTAGGTGAAAGACATGCTTCAAAATGTAATGGGGCAGATGTATAGGCTTAGGTGAAAGACATTGCTTCAAAATGTATTGGGGCATAAGGGGGAGATGTAGGGAAGAGCTTAGGTGAAAGACATGCTTCAAAATGTATTGGGGCAGATGTAGGGGGCTTAGGTGAAAGACATGCTTCAAAATGTATTGGGGCAGATGTAGGGAGCTTAGGTGAAAGACATGCTTCAAAATGTATTGGGGCAGATGTAGGGGCTTAGGTGAAAGACATGCTTCAAAATGTATTGGGGCAGATGTAGGGCTTAGGTGAAAGACATGCTTCAAAATGTATTGGGGCAGATGTAGGGGCTTAGGTGGAAAGACATGCTTCAAAAATGTATTGGGGCAGATGTAGGGGCTTAGGTGAAAGACATGCTTCAAAATGTATTGGGGCAGATGTAGGGCTTAGGTGAAAGACATGCTTCAAAATGTATTGGGGCAGATGTAGGGGCTTAGGTGAAAGACATGCTTCAAAATGTATTGGGGCAGATGTAGGGGCTTAGGTGAAAGACATGCTTCAAAATTTATTGGGGCAGATGTAGGGGCTTAGGTGAAAGACATGTTCAAAATGTATTGGGGCAGATGTAGGGGCTTAGGTGAAAGACATAGCTTCAAAATGTATTGGGGCAGATATAGGGCTTAGGTGAAAGACATGCTTCAAAATGTATTGGGGCAGATGTATGGGCTTAGGTGAAAGACATGCTTCAAAAATGTAATGGGGCAGATGTATGGGCTTAGGTGAAAGACATGCTTCAAAATGTATTGGGGCAGATGTAGGGGCTTAGGTGAAAGACATGCTTCAAAATGTATTGGGGCAGATGTAGGGGCTTAGTGAAAGACATGCTTCAAAATGTATTGGGGGCAGATGTAGGCTTAGGTGAAAGACATGCTTCAAAATGTATTGGGGCAGATGTAGGGGCTTAGGTGAAAGACATGCTTCAAAATGTATTGGGGCAGATGTAGGGGCTTAGGTGAAAGACATGCTTCAAAATGTATTGGGGCAGATGTAGGGGCTTAGGTGAAAGACATGCTTCAAAATGTATTGGGGCAGATGTATGGGCTTAGGTGAAAGACATAAGCTTCAAAATGTATTGGGGCAGATGGGGGCTTAGGTGAAAGACATGCTTCAAAATGTATTGGGGCAGATGTAGGGGCTTAGGTGAAAGACATGCTTCAAAATGTATTGGGGCAGATGTAGGGGCTTAGGTGAAAGACATGCTTCAAAAATGTAATGGGGCAGATGTAGGGGCTTAGGTGAAAGACATGCTTCAAAATGTATTGGGGCAGATGAATGGGCTTAGGTGAAAGACATGCTTCAAAATGTATTGGGGCAGATGTATGGGCTTAGGTGAAAGACATGCTTCCAAAATGTATTGGGGCATATGTAGGGGGCTTAGGTGAAAGACATGCTTCAAAATGTATTGGGGCAGATGTAGAGGCTTAGGTGAAAGACATGCTTCAAAATGTAATGGGGGCAGATGTAGGGCTTAGGTGAAAGACATGCTTCAAAATGTATTGGGCAGATGTAGGGGCTTAGGTGAAAGACATGCTTCAAAATGTATTGGGGCAGATGTAGGGGCTTAGGTGAAAGACATAGCTTCAAAATGTATTGGGGCAGATGTAGGGACTTAGGTGAAAGACATACTTCAAAATGTATTGGGGCAGATGTAGGGTCTTAGGTGAAAGACATGCTTCAAAATGTATTTGGGCAGATGTATGGGCTTAGGTGAAAGACATGCTTCAAAATGTATTGTGGCAGATGTATGGGCTTAGGTGAAAGACATGCTTCAAAATGTAATGGGGGGCAGATGTATGGGCTTAGGTGAAAGACATGCTTCAAAATGTATTGGGGCATATGTAGGGACTTAGGTGAAAGACATGCTTCAAAATGTATTGGGGCAGATGTAGGGGCTTAGGTGAAAGACATGCTTCAAAATGTATTGGGGCAGATGTAGGGGCTTAGGTGAAAGACATACTTCAAAATGTATTGGGGCAGATGTAGGGGCTTAGGTGAAAGACATGCTTCAAAATGTATTAAGGCAGATGTATGGGCTTAGGTGAAAGACATGCTTCAAAATGTATTGGGGCAGATGTAGGGGCTTAGGTGAAAGACATGCTTCAAAATGTATTGGGGCAGATGTAGGGGCTTAGGTGAAAGACATGCTTCAAAATGTATTGGGGCAGATGTAGGGGCTTAGGTGAAAGACATGCTTCAAAATGTATTGGGGCAGATGTATGGGCTTAGGTGAAAGACATGCTTCAAAATGTATTGGGGCAGATGTAGGGGCTTAGGTGAAAGACATGCTTCAAAATGTATTGGGGCAGATGTAGGGGCTTAGGTGAAAGACATGCTTCAAAATGTATTGGAGCAGATGTAGAGGGCTTAGGTGAAAGACATGCTTCAAAATTTAATGGGGCAGATGTAGGGGCTTAGGTGAAAGACATGTTTCAAAATGTATTGGGGCAGATGTAGGGGCTTAGGTGAAAGACATGCTTCAAAATGTATTGGGGCAGATATAGGGTCTTAGGTGAAAGACATGCTTCGAAATGTATTTGGG
This sequence comes from Coregonus clupeaformis, assembly GCF_020615455.1. NCBI lineage: Eukaryota > Metazoa > Chordata > Actinopteri > Salmoniformes > Salmonidae > Coregonus > Coregonus clupeaformis. The sequence goes on from NW_025534154.1 coordinate 4,987, forward strand.
CAGATGTATGGGCTTAGGTGAAAGACATGCTTCAAAATGTATTGGGGCAGATGTATGGGCTTGGGTGAAAGACATGCTTCAAAAATGTAATGGGGCAGATGTATGGGCTTAGGTGAAAGACATGCTTCAAAATGTATTGGGGCATATGTAGGGACTTAGGTGAAAGACATGCTTCAACATGTATTGCGGCAGATGTAGGGAGCTTAGGTGAAAGACATGCTTCAAAATGTGTTGGGGCAGATGTATGGGCTTAGGTGAAAGACATGCTTCAAAATGTATTGGGGCAGATGTAGGGGCTTAGGTGAAAGAGATGCTTCAAAATGTATTGGGGCAGATGTAGGGGCTTAGGTGAAAGACATGCTTCAAAATGTATTGGGGCAGATGTATGGGCTTAGGTGAAAGACATGCTTCAAAATGTATAGGGGCAGATGTATGGGCTTACGTGAAAGACATGCTTCAAAATGTATTGGGGCAGATGTAGGGGCTTAGGTGAAAGACATGCTTCAAAATGTATTGGGGCAGATGAATGGGCTTAGGTGAAAGACATGCTTCAAAATGTATTGGGGCAGATGTATGGGCTTAGGTGAAAGACATGCTTCAAAATGTATTGGGGCATATGTAGGGAGCTTAGGTGAAAGACATGCTTCAAAAATGTATTGGGGCAGATGTAGAGGCTTAGGTGAAAGACATGCTTCAAAATGTAATGGGGCAGATGTAGGGGCTTAGGTGAAAGACATGCTTCAAAATGTATTGGGGCAGATGTAGGGCTTAGGTGAAAGACATGCTTCAAAATGTATTGGGGCAGATGTAGGGGCTTAGGTGAAAGACATGCTTCAAAATGTATTGGGGCAGATGTAGGGACTTAGGTGAAAGACATACTTCAAAATGTATTGGGGCAGATGTAGGGTCTTAGGTGAAAGACATGCTTCAAAATGTATTTGGGCAGATGTATGGGCTTAGGTGAAAGACATGCTTCAAAATGTATTGTGGCAGATGTATGGGCTTAGGTGAAAGACATGCTTCAAAATGTAATGGGGCAGATGTATGGGCTTAGGTGAAAGACATGCTTCAAAATGTATTGGGGCATATGTAGGGACTTAGGTGAAAGACATGCTTCAAAATGTATTGGGGCAGATGTAGGGGCTTAGGTGAAAGACATGCTTCAAAATGTATTGGGGCAGATGTAGGGGCTTAGGTGAAAGACATGCTTCAAAATGTATTGGGGCAGATGTAGGGGCTTAGGTGAAAGACATACTTCAAAATGTATTGGGGCAGATGTAGGGGCTTAGGTGAAAGACATGCTTCAAAATGTATTGGGGCAGATGTATGGGCTTAGGTGAAAGACATGCTTCAAAATGTATTGGGGCAGATGTAGGGGCTTAGGTGAAAGACATGCTTCAAAATGTATTGGGGCAGATGTAGGGGCTTAGGTGAAAGACATGCTTCAAAATGTATTGGGGCAGATGTAGGGGCTTAGGTGAAAGACATGCTTCAAAATGTGTTGGGGCAGATGTATGGGCTTAGGTGAAAGACATGCTTCAAAATGTATTGGGGCAGATGTAGGGGCTTAGGTGAAAGACATGCTTCAAAATGTTTGGGGCAGATGTAGGGGCTTAGGTGAAAGACATGCTTCAAAATGTATTGGAGCAGATGTAGGGGCTTAGGTGAAAGACATGCTTCAAAATTTAATGGGGCAGATATAGGGGCTTAGGTGAAAGACATGTTTCAAAATGTATTGGGGCAGATGTAGGGGCTTAGGTGAAAGACATGCTTCAAAATGTATTGGGGCAGATGTAGGGTCTTAGGTGAAAGACATGCTTCAAAATGTATTTGGGCAGATGTATGGGCTTAGGTGAAAGACATGCTTCAAAATGTATTGGGGCAGATGTATGGGCTTAGGTGAAAGACATGCTTCAAAATGTAATGGGGCAGATGTATGGGCTTAGGTGAAAGACATGCTTCAAAATGTATTGGGGCATATGTAGGGACTTAGGTGAAAGACATGCTTCAACATGTATTGCGGCAGATGTAGGGGCTTAGGTGAAAGACATGCTTCAAAATGTATTGGGGCAGATGTATGGGCTTAGGTGAAAGACATGCTTCAAAATGTATTGGGGCAGATGTAGGGGCTTAGGTGAAAGAGATGCTTCAAAATGTATTGGGGCAGATGTATGGGCTTAGGTGAAAGACATGCTTCAAAATGTATTGGGGCAGATGTAGGGGGCTTAGGTGAAAGAGATGCTTCAAAATGTATTGGGGCAGATGTAGGGGCTTAGGTGAAAGACATGCTTCAAAATGTATTGGGGCAGATGTATGGGCTTAGGTGAAAGACATGCTTCAAAATGTATAGGGGCAGATGTATGGGCTTACGTGAAAGACATGCTTCAAAATGTATTGGGGCAGATGTAGGGGCTTAGGTGAAAGACATGCTTCAAAATGTAATGGGGCAGATGTAGGGGCTTAGGTGAAAGACATGCTTCAAAATGTATTGGGGCAGATGTAGGGGCTTAGGTGAAAACATGCTTCAAAATGTATTGGGGCAGATGTAGGGGCTTAGGTGAAAGACATGCTTCAAAATGTATTGGGGCAGATGTAGGGACTTAGGTGAAAGACATACTTCAAAATGTATTGGGGCAGATGTAGGGTCTTAGGTGAAAGACATGCTTCAAAATGTATTTGGGCAGATGTATGGGCTTAGGTGAAAGACATGCTTCAAAATGTATTGTGGCAGATGTATGGGCTTAGGTGAAAGACATGCTTCAAAATGTAATGGGGCAGATGTATGGGCTTAGGTGAAAGACATGCTTCAAAATGTATTGGGGCATATGTAGGGACTTAGGTGAAAGACATGCTTCAAAATGTATTGGGGCAGATGTAGGGGCTTAGGTGAAAGACATGCTTCAAAATGTATTGGGGCAGATGTAGGGGCTTAGGTGAAAGACATACTTCAAAATGTATTGGGGCAGATGTAGGGGCTTAGGTGAAAGACATGCTTCAAAATGTATTGGGGCAGATGTATGGCTTAGGTGAAAGACATGCTTCAAAATGTATTGGGGCAGATGTAGGGGGCTTAGGTGAAAGACATGCTTCAAAATGTATTGGGGCAGATGTAGGGGCTTAGGTGAAAGACATGCTTCAAAATGTATTGGGGCAGATGTAGGGGCTTAGGTGAAAGACATGCTTCAAAATGTATTGGGGCAGATGTATGGGCTTAGGTGAAAGACATGCTTCAAAATGTATTGGGGCAGATGTAGGGGGCTTAGGTGAAAGACATGCTTCAAAATGTATTGGGGCAGATGTAGGGGCTTAGGTGAAAGACATGCTTCAAAATGTATTGGGGCAGATGTAGGGGCTTAGGTGAAAGACATGCTTCAAAATGTAATGGGGCAGATGTAGGGGCTTAGGTGAAAGACATGCTTCAAAATGTATTGGGGCAGATGAATGGGCTTAGGTGAAAGACATGCTTCAAAATGTATTGGGGCAGATGTATGGGCTTAGGTGAAAGACATGCTTCAAAATGTATTGGGGCATATGTAGGGGCTTAGGTGAAAGACATGCTTCAAAATGTATTGGGGCAGATGTAGAGGCTTAGGTGAAAGACATGCTTCAAAATGTAATGGGGCAGATGTAGGGGCTTAGGTGAAAGACATGCTTCAAAATGTATTGGGGCAGATGTAGGGGCTTAGGTGAAAGACATGCTTCAAAATGTATTGGGGCAGATGTAGGGGCTTAGGTGAAAGACATGCTTCAAAATGTATTGGGGCAGATGTAGGGACTTAGGTGAAAGACATACTTCAAAATGTATTGGGGCAGATGTAGGGTCTTAGGTGAAAGACATGCTTCAAAATGTATTTGGGCAGATGTATGGGCTTAGGTGAAAGACATGCTTCAAAATGTATTGTGGCAGATGTATGGGCTTAGGTGAAAGACATGCTTCAAAATGTAATGGGGCAGATGTATGGGCTTAGGTGAAAGACATGCTTCAAAATGTATTGGGGCATATGTAGGGACTTAGGTGAAAGACATGCTTCAAAATGTATTGGGGCAGATGTAGGGGCTTAGGTGAAAGACATGCTTCAAAATGTATTGGGGCAGATGTAGGGGCTTAGGTGAAAGACATACTTCAAAATGTATTGGGGCAGATGTAGGGGCTTAGGTGAAAGACATGCTTCAAAATGTATTGGGGCAGATGTATGGGCTTAGGTGAAAGACATGCTTCAAAATGTATTGGGGCAGATGTAGGGGCTTAGGTGAAAGACATGCTTCAAAATGTATTGGGGCAGATGTAGGGGCTTAGGTGAAAGACATGCTTCAAAATGTATTGGGGCAGATGTAGGGGCTTAGGTGAAAGACATGCTTCAAAATGTATTGGGGCAGATGTATGGGCTTAGGTGAAAGACATGCTTCAAAATGTATTGGGGCAGATGTAGGGGCTTAGGTGAAAGACATGCTTCAAAATGTATTGGGGCAGATGTAGGGGCTTAGGTGAAAGACATGCTTCAAAATGTATTGGAGCAGATGTAGGGGCTTAGGTGAAAGACATGCTTCAAAATTTAATGGGGCAGATGTAGGGGCTTAGGTGAAAGACATGTTTCAAAATGTATTGGGGCAGATGTAGGGGCTTAGGTGAAAGACATGCTTCAAAATGTATTGGGGGCAGATATAGGGTCTTAGGTGAAAGACATGCTTGAAATGTATTTGGGCAGATGTATGGGCTTAGGTGAAAGACATGCTTCAAAATGTATTGGGGCAGATGTATGGGCTTAGGTGAAAGACATGCTTCAAAATGTAATGGGGCAGATGTATGGGCTTAGGTGAAAGACATGCTTCAAAATGTATTGGGGCATATGTAGGGACTTAGGTGAAAGACATGCTTCAACATGTATTGCGGCAGATGTAGGGGCTTAGGTGAAAGACATGCTTCAAAATGTATTGGGGCAGATGTATGGGCTTAGGTGAAAGACATGCTTCAAAATGTATTGGGGCAGATGTAGGGGCTTAGGTGAAAGAGATGCTTCAAAATGTATTGGGGCAGATGTAGGGGCTTAGGTGAAAGACATGCTTCAAAATGTATTGGGGCAGATGTATGGGCTTAGGTGAAAGACATGCTTCAAAATGTATTGGGGCAGATGTAGGGGCTTAGGTGAAAGACATGCTTCAAAATAGTATTCCTTGATGATTGGTTTTCTATAGCAACCTTGCAAACCCTCAATACAAATAGCATTTCATTGATAGATTTACAGTGTGTTAATCTCGGTTAACCCAGAACTAATATCTTGTGTAATTAGTTCATCTGCATGATTTAGTTCTGGGTTCAAATGTGTTAGAGTTCCGGTTTGTGAAGAATCCACCCTTGCAAAAGGAAACTCTCAGCCTAAGGCCCCCCCTTCTGCCAATTTCACTACACGCGCAAAGCAGTCGAATATTAAGCACCACCTTCGCCCAATCCTGATACATCCAAATAATCTGTGACCATCGCCCCATATCCTGATACATCCAAATAATCTGTGACCATCGCCCAACCCTGATACATCAAAATAATCTGTGACTTTACCCAATCCTTATAAATCCAAATAATCTGTGACCTTCGCCCAATCCTGACAAATCAAAATAATCTGTGACCTTCGCCCCCAATCCTGATAAATCCAAATAATCAGTGATGAAAACCCAAACACCGGAACTACTGTTTGATCATTATCCTACGCATTCCATCCTGTAGAGACAGATTCTTCGGTTTACAAACAGAATCTGTTCAGGAGAGATCGGTGACATTAAGTTTAGTAGGGGTCTGAAACCTAAAGCACAGAGGTTGATAACAACACACATTGACTCTGCAACGGTACCCCCCTGTATATATAGCCTCCCTACTGTCACTTTATATACCTCCCGAGTGGCGCAGTGGTCTAAGGCACTGCATCGCAGTGCTAGCTGTGCCACTAGAGATCCTGGTTCGAATCCAGGCTCTGTCGTAGCCGGCCGCAACCGGGAGACCCATGGGGCGGCGCACAATTGGCCCAGCGTCGTCCAGGGTAGGGGAGGGAATGGCCGGCAGGGGATGTAGCTCAGTTGGTAGAGCATGGCGTTTGCAACGCCAGGGTTGTGGGTTCGATAAAATAATGTATGTGCTAACTGTAAGTCGCTCTGGATAAGAGCGTCTGCTAAATGACTAAAATGTAAATGTAAAATGTAAATGTTATTTTACTTCTGCTCTTTTTTTTCTCAACACTTTTTTTGTTGTTGTTTTATTTTTACTTTTTTTGTTTAAAATAAATGCACTGTTGGTTAAGGGCTGTAAGTAAGCATTTCACTGTAATGTCTGCACCTGTTGTATTCGGCGCATGTGACCAATAAAATTTGATTTGATTTGATTTGATTTGATTTGATTTGATGGAATGGACATCATTGTGGGGAGTAGTAGTCAGTGCCAAGACTGATATTCATTTTTATTTTTATTTTGTCATTTTCCAATAAGAACACCTATTTCCATTTTCCGTGAAAACTGTTTTGATACGGTGTGTCCTTCATAGACCACATACAAAAAAAAATAGAACAGTGATTCAAGTAAATAAACATAGACAGCATCATAAAAATGAATGTCAATCAACTTTATTTGTGTGGTGTGTGTGTGTGTGTGTGTGTGTGTGTGTGTGTGTGTGTGGGTGTTTGTGTGTGTGCGTGCTTTTGCGTGCGTGTGTGTTTCAGTATGTGATGTGTTCAGGGCTGTGGTGCCGGGTAGATGGAGAGAAGGACTGTAAAACCAAACTGGACCCACCCATGGATGGCACCGAATGTGACATTGGAAAGGTGGGTAGAACCACAGCCATTTATTAAGATACAGTACATGGCTCTGTGTAGAACATGTTGAGGACTGTCATTTGTGGACACTGCTCTTTTTCACATGACTTCATTCAAGTTTTATTATCAAAACTAAATGTGCATCCCAAATGGCACTACTTATATAGTGCACTACCTTTATATAGGGTGCTATTTGAGACGTTTTGTCCTTTTGAAACTACGTAACTTCATAATTACAGCACACAGCTTTTCAGACAAAAAAATGCATTCTATTATTTTTCAGGGTAGACTCTGTTGCACCCTTTCTATCTACATGTCTGCATCCCAAATTACTCTTATATCCCTTCTGTATATAGTGCACTATAATTTGACCAGAGCCTTATGGGACCTGTTCAAAAGTAGTGCACTATCTAGAGAATAGGGTGCTATTTGGGACGCAGCCGATGTCTTTATTAATTCATCACATTAAAATCAACAGGATACAGGTCACTACCAAATTGTCCCTCAATACCAGCCTCACAAATATGAAATCATATTTTCCACACGAGCCCAAGCAAGGAGCCGTTGCTGCAAGAGAAAAGAGAGCGAGTGAGGGAGAGAGAGAGAGAAGAGAGAGAGAGAGAGGGAAAGCGCGAGAGAGAGAGAGAGAGAGAGAGAGAGAGAGAGGAGAGAGAGAGAGAGAGAGAGAGAGAGAGAGAGAGAGAGAGAGAGAGAGAGAGAGAGAGAGAGAGAGAGAGAGAGAGAGAGAGAGAGAGAGCCATCCTCTCTGAGAGATATTATAAACAGGGAGATGAGAAACAGCCTGTGGGCCCAGCTGTGGCTGCTCAAGGCAAACCCCTGGCCCCGCTTCAGACCGTCTCCCTGTCCCTTTGTGTATCCACGCCGACAGCCAACATGATGCAGAGCACCGCGCGGAGCCCAAACCACCGTAAACCCTGCTAGTAACGTCACCAGGAGCATGTTGTATGTTGTTATGTTGTCTGTTCGCCACGGTTGAGTATTAGGTGTTAAGAGTAGTGAAGTGCAGAAGGGAAGTCTATTGAGACTTTGTCCTTAGATGCACCATTTATAATCTGTAACAGCCCATGTAGAAATTCAAGTGCAGTCTCTTGTAGAAATATGCTTTCATTGATCACCAATGTGTACGTTGGGAAACATTTTTGTTTGGGGGGGCCGGGGGGCTTTGAATAAGGCAGGTGAACTCTGGAGAATGTTACATGTCATCAGAGCGGAGAGGACGCGTTAAATAGTGCGACTCCACTTCTAGTGCAGTGCTTGAACTATTTCAGGTATCTTGGAATGGGTGGGTTGTATCAGTGAAAAAGTTGACAGAAGTGTCAATAATGATGATGAGCACACCCCAGAGTTCAATCAGACCCTGAATCCTCTGTTTACATAGCTCAACACATCAGCGGCAACACAATCAGCAGCAGGTCAACGTCCAAGGCCAAGTTTAACGGGTTACACTGTGAGCGCAGCGTTGTTTTGTATTACTGTTGTGTTCAGGTGTTCAGTCGTGGGGTTTGATGACAGGGTTGTAGGTTTGGATACTGTGTCAAGTGTTCAAGTGTGTGTGTCTGTGTGTGTGCATGTGTGTGTCTGTGTGTGTGTGTGTGTGTGTGCGTGCACGTGTTTGTGTGTGCGTGCATGTGCGTTTGCGTGTGTGTGATGTCCTCATGCAGTGGTGTCGTGCTGGGGAGTGTGTGAGCCGAGTGGTGCCAGTGGAGCCAGCCATGGGGGAGTGGAGCACCTGGGGGTCCTGGGGAGCCTGCAGTCCAACCTGCAGCACGGGCATCAGTGGACGCCAGCGCAAGTGTGAGAGTCCCAGGTACTTTACACTGTAACGACTGTCTCTTTGAGTAGAGTCCCAGGTACTTTACACTGTAACGACTGTCTCTTTGAGTAGAGTCCCAGGTACTTTACACTGTAACGACTGTCTCTTTGAGTAGAGTCCCAGGTACTTTACACTGTAACGACTGTCTCTTTGAGTAGAGTCCCAGGTACTTTACACTGTAACGACTGACTCTTTGAGTAGAGTCCGAGGTACTTTAACTGTAACGACTGTCTCTTTGAGGAGAGTCACAGGTACTTTACACTGTATTGACTGTCTCTTTGAGTAGAGTCCCAGGTACTGTACACTGTAACGACTGTCTCTTTGAGTAGAGTCCCAAGTACTTTACACTGTAACGACTGTCTCTTTGAGTAGAGTCCCAAGTACTTTACACTGTAATGACTGTCTCTTTGAATAGAGTCCCAGGTACTTTACACTGCAACGACTGTCTCTTTGAGTAGAGTCCCAAGTACTTTACACAGTAACAACTGTCTCTTTGAGTAGAGTCCCAGGTACTTTAAACTGTAATGACTGTCTCTTTGAGTAGAGTCCCAGGTACTTTACACTGTAACGACTGACTCTTTGAGTAGAGTCCGAGGTACTTTAACTGTAACGACTGTCTCTTTGAGGAGAGTCACAGGTACTTTACACTGTATTGACTGTCTCTTTGAGTAGAGTCCCAGGTACTGTACACTGTAACGACTGTCTCTTTGAGTAGAGTCCCAAGTACTTTACACTGTAACGACTGTCTCTTTGAGTAGAGTCCCAAGTACTTTACACTGTAATGACTGTCTCTTTGAATAGAGTCCCAGGTACTTTACACTGCAACGACTGTCTCTTTGAGTAGAGTCCCAAGTACTTTACACAGTAACAACTGTCTCTTTGAGTAGAGTCCCAGGTACTTTAAACTGTAATGACTGTCTCTTTGAGTAGAGTCCCAGGTACTTTACACTGTAACGACTGACTCTTTGAGTAGAGTCCGAGGTACTTTAACTGTAACGACTGTCTCTTTGAGGAGAGTCACAGGTACTTTACACTGTATTGACTGTCTCTTTGAGTAGAGTCCCAGGTACTGTACACTGTAATGACTGTCTCTTTGAGTAGAGTCCCAGGTACTTTACACTGTAATGACTGTCTCTTTGAGTAGAGTCCCAGGTACTTTAAACTGTAATGACTGTCTCTTTGAGTAGAGCTACAGGTACTTGACATTGAAACGACTGTCTCTTTGAGAAGAGCTACAGGACCTGTTGGTCACTCTGACAGAGCTCTAGAGTTCCTCTGTGGAGATGGGAGAACCTTCCAGAAGGACAACCATCTCTGCATCACTCCACTAATCAGGGCTTTATGGTAGAGTGGCCAGACTCCTCAGTAAAAGGCACATGACAGCCCACTTGGAGTTTGCCAAAAGGCACCTAAAGACTCTCAGACCATTCTCTGGTCTGATGAAACCAAGATTTAACTCTTTGGCCTGAATGCCAAACGTCACGTCTGGAGAAAACCTGGCACCATCCCTACGTTGAAGCATGGTGGTGGCAGCATCATGCTGTGGGGATTTTCTTCAGCGGCATGGACTGTGAGACTAGTCAGGATCAAGGGAAAGATGAATGGAGCAAAGTACTGCACAATCCTTGATGAAAACCTGCTCCAGAGAACTCACGACCTCAGACTGGGGCGAAGGTTCACCTTCCAACAGTACAACGACCCTTAGCACACAGCCAAGACAACGCAGGAGTGTATTCGGGACAAGTCTCTGAATGTCCTTGAGTGGACCAGCCAGAGCCCGGACTTGAACCCGATCGAACATCTCTGGAGAGACCTGAAAATAGCTGTGCAGAAACGCTCCCCATCCAACCTGACAGAGCTTGAGAGGATCTGCAGAGAAGTATGGCAGAAACTCCCCAAATACAGGTGTGCCAAGCTTGTAGAGTCATAACCAAGAAGTCTCAAGGCTGTAATCGCTGCCAAAGGTGCTTCAACAAAGTACTGAGTAAAGGATCTGAATACTTATGTAAATGTGATATTTCTGTTTTTAATTTTTAATAAATTAGCATACATTTCTAAAAACCTGTTTTTGCTTTGTCGTTATGGGGTATTGTGTGTAGATTGATGATGGGAAAAAACAATTTTATTAATTTTAGAATAAGGCTGTAACATAACAAAATGTGTAAAAAGTAATGGACAGATTTTTCACCTTGTCGGCTTGGGGATTCGAACCAGCGACCTTTCAGTTACTGGCCGAACGCTCTCAACCGCTATGCTTTACATCATTGATCTTGACCTTCATTCCATACATTTTGTTTTGTATTGTCTCTGTGGGACCAGTGGGAAAAGCCGGGACTGTGTCGGCTCCAGGATGCAGTACAGGATGTGTGAGAGCCCACCCTGCCCTGTTGGGATCCCCAGCTTCAGAGACCAACAGTGCCAGACCTTCAATCGCCCCTCTCTACACTGGCACTCCGTCATGGATGATGGTAAATATCTAGATCATAGACTGTATAAAATAAAATATTAATCCAGCACAGATCAGACTTGCAAAGACCAGGCTGCCTATCATACACCCCCGATTTCGCATTTCATTTTCTCGCCTCGTTGTGCCTCGTTGTGCCTCGTTGTGCCTCGTTGCGCCTCGTTGTGCCTCGTTGTGCCTCGTTGCGCCTCGTTGCGCCTCGTTGCGCCTCGTTGCGCCTCGTTGCGCCTCGTTGCGCCTCGTTGTGCCTTGCATCCCCCGTAGTTCAGCCGACCATGTCTCATTCATGGTAATGATGTTGCTCTCCTTTTATCTTATTTTGCCCATACGGTACTCACTGAAGTTCACACCGGCGTTTATTTGAAACAGGCGTTTATTTGCTGAAAAGTGTGCCGATGCCCGTCTACTAAAAGGGACAGGCAGCTATTTGAGACTGTGTTTAGTTGAAGTAAAAAAAAAAAAAAAGTTTTACAGTACACTATTCACAATTACTGCAGTGCAGTTCTCTAAACCGCCAACTCCCTCTTAGACACTAACTCTCAAACTCTAATATCTTGCTTTGCTCAAGCCTCTTTCTTGGTCTAATTTTGCCTGTTGAGGTGGAATTTGTAAGCCAAACCAGTCTGTGTTTGTTTGAGCGTGCCGTGCGCATACCTGTGTGTGTGTGTGTGTGTGTGAGGCCCATGTTAGCGCTAGCCCCAGGCTACAGTAAGTGAAGCTGGGTTCTGTGCAGAATGACAAACAGGCTCTCCGGTGGCTCTCTCTGCTCTGGATGACATCACTGGATGACATCACTGGATGACATCACTGCACAGACGCTCTGCCTGCTGGAGCACAAAGCTCCTTTCATCAGGCAAGGGGTCTCCCCCTCCTTCTCTCTCCTTCTCTCTCCTTCTCTCTCCTTCTCTCTCCTTCTCTCCTTCTCGCTCCTTCTCTCTCCTTCTCTCCCTAACTATTTCTTTCTTTCTTCTTATCTATCTATATTTCTCTCTCTTCAACTTTCTGTTTTTCTCTCTCTAACGCTCTTTCATCCTATTCATCTATCCTTCTCTCTCACTCTCTTTATTTCTCTCTCTCTTTCTTCCTCTCTCTCTCTCTCTCTCTCTCTCTCTCTCTCTCTCTCTCTCTCTCTCTCTCTCTCTCTCTCATCTCTCTGTCTCTCTCTCTCTCTCTCTCTCTCTCTCTCTCTCTCTCTCTCTCTCTCTCTCTCTCTCTCTCTCTCTCTCTCTCTCTCTCTCTCTCTCTCTCTCTCTCAAATTCAAACTGCTTTATTGGCATGAAAAACATTGCGTCAATATTTCCAAAGCAACAATGTATACAATATACATTGTAATAAAATAATAAAGAATAAAGAATAATAATATAAAATGGTAGTAAATAATAATACACAAAAAATATATATAATACAAATAATAATAACAACAATAAAATGTTAACAGTCAACAGTAGAAATATAATAAATATATAAAAGGCTAAACTTGGAAAATGAAACTATAACTAACTTTTAACTAATTAACTGTCATCCTCACCATTACATCAGTACTACAACTACCATCATCATTACTACCACTACTACAACCACCATCATTAAACTGCCATCATTACCATCCCCCCTACTACCCGTACCACTACTATTTGGAATAATGATCACAATAATAATAATAATAATAATAGTAATAACAATAATAATAATAGTAGTAATAATAATTATAATAATTATAATAATAATAATAATAGTAATAACAATAATACTAATAATAAGTAAGTTACTGTTTACTATGCAGATGTTATTATTCAGTGTCCCTCAGGCTATGGCAGGCAAATACATATTTGGCTGCAAGAGGAGCCGTTGCTCCTTCGCCCATTAGTATTTTTTGTTTTTCCTCTGGGTTTAATAAGTTAAAATTTTGAATAAATGTAGTAATTTCTACGTATAATGAATCTCTTGGTGAGGAATATTTATCACAGTAAAGGTGAAAGTGCATCTCTGTTTCTACCTCCCCTGTCGTGCAGTGACCACATACACGCTCCTCTTTGCGTAGCCATGTCTTTTTATGTCTGCCGGTTTCTATTGCCAATTGGTGGTCACTCAGCCTGTACTTGGTAAGGATCTGTCTCTGCTTCGTACCTCTGACAGAGTAGAGATAATCAGCCAATTCATATTCTCTGTTTAGGGACAGATAGCAATTTAGTCGGCTTTGGGATTTTGTTTCGTTTTTCCAATGTTGTAAATATGAGTCCTTTGATTGGTTCATGATTTTGTTTATTTGAAATCTTTCTTTTGAAGCAGTGCTGGTGTCAGCTTGGTTGGTTAGGTCCAACACCAGCTGACTGAGAGGGCTCGTTTCTGGGCTCAGCTCTTGAATTTGGACTTGAATTTAGATGTAGCCAAAATGTTAAGGATCTTTTCTGTATTTTCATTACCACTGGAAAGCGGCCTATCCTACACTACATGCATTAGTTGGTGTATTTCTTTGGACTTGTAGAATATTCCGACATAATTCTGCATGTAGGGCTTCAATTGGAGTTTTGTCCCACATTTTAAAGTCCAGTTTATTGCGTGGCCCCCAAACCTCACTTCGTAAAGAGCTATTGGTAGGATTACGCTGTCAAATATTTTGGACCAAATTCTAACTGGAATGTTGATTTTGAATAATTTCATTATTATTGCATACAATCCTCTACAGGCTTTTTCTTTGAGTGCATTCACTGCCATATTAAAGTTTCCCGATGCAGATATGGTCAGACCAAGGTACAGTGAGGGAAAAATGTATTTGATCCCCTGCTGATTTTGTACGTTTGCCCACTGACAAAGACATGACCAGTCTATAATTTTAATGGTAGGTTCATTTGAACAGTGAGAGACAGAATAACAACAAAAAAATCCAGAAAAACGCATGTCAAAAATGTTATAAATTGATTTGCATTTTAATGAGGGAAATAAGTATTTGACCCCCTCTCAATCAGAAAGATTTCTGGCTCCCAGGTGTCTTTTATACAGGTAACGAGCTGAGATTAGGAGCACACTAGGAGTGCTCCTAATCTCAGTTTGTTACCTGTATAAAAGACACCTGTCCACAGAATCAATCAATCAATCAGACTCCAAACTCTCCACCATGGCCAAGACCAAAGAGCTCTCCAAGGATGTCAGGGACAAGATTGTAGACCTACACAAGGCTGGAATGGGCTACAAGACCATCGCCAAGCAGCTTGGTGAGAAGGTGACAACAGTTGGTGCGATTATTCGCAAATGGAAGAAACACAAAATAACTGTCAATCTCCCTCGGCCTGGGGCTCCATGCAAGATCTCACCTCGTGGAGTGGCAATGAGAACAGTAAGGAATCAGCCCAGAACTACACGGGAGGATCTTGTCAATGATCTCAAGGCAGCTGGGACCATAGTCACCAAGAAAACAATTGGTAACACACTACGCCGTGAAGGACTGAAACCCTGCAGCGCCCGCAAGGCCCCCCTGCAAAAGAAAGCACATATACAGGCCCGTCTGAAGTTTGCCAATGAACATCTGAATGATTCAGAGGAGAACTGGGTGAAAGTGTTGTGGTCAGATGAGACCAAAATCGAGCTCTTTGCCATCAACTCAACTCGCCGTGTTTGAAGGAGGAGGAATGCTGCCTATGACCCCAAGAACACCATCCCCACCGTCAAACATGGAGGTGGAAACATTATGCTTTGGGGGTGTTTTTCTGCTAAGGGGACAGGACAACTTCACCGCATCAAAGGGACGATGGACTGGGCCATGTACCGTCAAATCTTGGGTGAGAACCTCCTTCCCTCAGCCAGGGCATTGAAAATGGGTCGTGGATGGGTATTCCAGCATGACAATGACCCAAAACACACGGCCAAGGCAACAAAGGAGTGGCTCAAGAAGAAGCACATTAAGGTCCTGGAGTGGCCTAGCCAGTCTCCAGACCTTAATCCTATAGAATATCTGTGGAGGGAGCTGAAGGTTTGAGTTGCCAAACATCAGCCTCGAAACCTTAATGACTTGGAGAAGATCTTCAAAGAGGAGTGGGACAAAATCCCTCCTGAGATGTGTGCAAACCTGGTGGCCAACTACAAGAAACATCTGACCTCTGTGATTGCCAACAAGGGTTTTGCCACCAAGTACTAAGTCATGTTTTGCAGAGGAGTCAAATACTTATTTCCCTCATTAAAATGCAAATCAATTTATAACATTTTTGACATGCATTTTCTGGATTTTTTTGTTGTTATTCTGTCTCTCACTGTTCAAATAAACCTACCATTAAAATGATAGACTGATCATGTCTTTGTCAGTGGGCAAACGTACAAAATCAGCAGGGGATCAAATACTTTTTTACCCTCACTGTATGAGTAATTTTTTTGTGTGTTCAATTATGGTGTTGTTCAAGGTATATTTATATTTGTGTTTCTGACATCTGGGTTTTTTCTGGAAAATCATGATTCTAGTTTTCTTTTAATGTACTGCCAGGGCCCAATTATGGCAATAATGCTCTAGAAGATTAAGATACTGTTGAAGACCTTTGGTTGGTAATAGAATAACCAAATCATCAGCATATAGCAGATATTTTACCTCTGTGTCAAATAGTGTGAGTCATGGGGCTGCAGAATGGTCCAACATGTCTGTTAATTAATTGATATACATGTTGAAAATGTTTGGATTCAAACTGCAGCCTTGTCTCACACCTCGACGTTGCGAAAATAATTATGTTCTTTGGTTTTTGATTTTTATTGCACACTTGTTTTCTGTGTACATGGAGTACCAGTTAAAAGTTTGGACACACCTACTCATTCAAGGGTTTTTCTTTATTTTTACTATTTTCTACATTGTAGAATAATAGTGAAGACATCAAAACTATGAAATAACACATATGGAATCATGTGGTAGCCAAAAAAGTTATAAACAAATCAAAATATATTATAGATTTTAGATTCTTCCAAGTAGCAACCCTTTGCCTTGATGACAGCTTTGCACACTCTTGGCATTCTCTCAACCAGCTTCATGAGGAATGCTTTTCCAACAGTCTTGAAGGAGTTCGCACATATGCTGAGCCCTTGCTGGCTGCTTTTCCTTCACTCTGCGGTCCAACTCATCCCAAACCATCTCAATTGGGTTGAGGTCGGGTGATTGTGGTGGCCAGGTCATCTGATGCAGCACTCCATCACTATCCTTGGTCAAATAGCCCTTATACAACCTGGATGTGACGATCCCGGCTGTCTGAGTCGGGTCCGGTCTGGTGACTAGGGTTCCTGCTCGTATTCTCCAGTTTCCCGAGGGTTCGGGAACGCTCCGGGGAGCGCTCTGGTTTTTCCGCACCTGCATCCCATCAGCAATCTGCACACCTGGTCCTGATCATCACCCTTCTTAGGCTCTGGCCCAACATCCAGTTCCTGCCGGATCGTTAGCCATGAACATCTCTCACCCGGAACCTTCACCCAACCTCTGCCTGATGGTCGGCGGCTGCCGAGCCAGTACCGGACCAACCACCGCACCCTCAACAACCCATCCACGCCACCCGCTCTGTTCCCTGGATTATTCAGCTTCACTCGGACTCTAACAATAAACACTCACCTTTGTCTCACGTACCGTGTCCTGGTCTGCTTCTGGGTTCTGGCTTAGTTAACCGTGACAGAACGATCCGGCCAGTAATGAACCCAGCGGACCTGGACTCTGTTCGCCATGCTATTACCCAGCAGGAGAAGATGTTGGGCCATCATAGCACGGTACTACAGGAGATCGCGTTGTCAGTTCGGAACCTTTCTACCGGTCTGACGGAGGTCCAGAACCAACGCAAGTGTCCGGTGGAGGATCCACTACCGGTTTCACCCATCTCGCCTGCCGCTTCTGAAGCTGTGTCCATCCGTGAGCCCAAGGTTCCGACGCCGGATAAGTATGAGGGAGAGCTGGGAAGATGCCGTTCCTTCCTTATGCAGTGTGGACTAGTGTTCGATCTACAGCCCTACTCTTATGCCACAGACAAGGCTAGGATAGCCTTTGTGATTGAGTTGCTGCGTGGTCGAGCGCTGGAGTGGGCTTCAGCCGTTTGGGAACGACAGGATCCCTGCATGGCTTCATACCAGGGGTTCACGGCCGAGATGAGGAAGCTCTTCGACCATTCCGTCCGAGGGAGGGACGCAGCTAGGCGCCTGTTTTCGCTTCGCCAAGGAACTCGCAGCGTGGCCGACTTCGTGATCGAGTTCAAGACGTTGGCTGTGGAGAGTGGGTGGAACGAGGAGTCTCTGCAAGCGGCCTTTTACCAGGGTCTGTCGGAGCAGCTCAAGGATGAGTTGATCTCCTATCCGAGCCTAGTGACCTGGACAGCTTGGTAGCTTTGTCTATTCGGGTGGATAATCGAGTCCGAGAGCGAAGGAGGGAGAAGCAATGGGTTCCGTCCCAACCGATCAGCTTCTCAGGATCCAGTCGGGTCGTCAAACTGCGCGGCTCGCTAAAGTTGGGAGGACTTTTAGCGAGCCAGTTTCGACCTCTCAATACCTCTGTCAGACCCCGTTTCCGGCTACCCTTATGAACAGGAATCAGAGCTTAGCGATTAACGCTTTTATCGATTCAGGTGCCGATGGAAGCTTTCTAGATGCCGAGTTGGTGGAACAGCTGGGGCTTTCCAAGGAGCAATTGCCGGAAGCCATTGAAGCTACCACTCTGAACGGCAGTAGTCTGGCACGTATCACGATGAGGACTGAACCGGTTAAGATGCGGTTGTCGGGGAATCATTCTGAGATGATTTCATTCTTCATTCTGCCGTCTTCCCATGTTCCTCTGGTCCTTGGATACCCCTGGCTGAAGGAACACAATCCCACGTTCGATTGGGTGACGGGCAAGGTAACGAGTTGGAGCCTTGATTGTCATGCTAACTGTCTCAAGACTGCCTGCCCCCATTCGGTTCCCAGTCAGGTGATTGAGGCTAAACCCCCAGATTTGTCCCTGGTTCCCGAGACATATCACGATTTGGGGGAAGTTTTCAGTAAGCAGAAGGCTCTGTCACTCCCTCCCCACCGACCATATGATTGTGCCATCAACCTGGTCCCTGGAGCTGTCTACCCCAAGGGAAGGTTATACAGTATCTCCCGATCTGAACGTGAGGCGTTGGAGACCTACATCAAGGAGTCCCTAGCTGCTGGTCTCGTTCGTCCCTCGTCATCACCCCTGGGGGCAGGATTCTTCTTTGTGGGTAAGAAGGATGGCTCTCTTCGACCGTGTATTGATTATCGGGGGTTGAATGACATCACGGTCAAGAACAAGTATCCCCTGCCCTTGATGAGTTCTGCCTTCGACTCTTTACAGGGTGCTACGGTGTTCACCAAGCTAGACCTACGCAATGCGTATCACCTGGTCCGGATCAGAGAGGGGGACGAGTGGTTGACGGGTTTCAATACACCGATGGGTCACTTCGAGTATCAGGTGATGCCGTTTGGACTGACCAATGCTCCAGCGGTATTCCAGAGTATGGTGAACGACGTCCTGAGAGATATGATCGGTCTCTTTGTGTTTGTTTACCTGGATGACATTCTGATCTTCTCGAAGGAACCTTCCGACCACGTCCAGCATGTCCGGCAGGTTCTGCAGCGATTGTTGGAGAATCGCCTGTTTGTGAAGGCCGAGAAGTGCGAGTTTCACGCCCACACGACATCCTTTCTCGGGTACATCATCTCCAGGGGAGAGATTAGGATGGACCAGGAGAAGGTTAGAGCGGTTCTGGAATGGGCCCAGCCCGGTACGAGATTGCAGCTCCAGAGATTTTTGGGGTTTGCGAATTTCTACCGCAGATTCATCCGGGGATTACAGCCGTGTGGCCGCTCCGTTAACTGCCTTGACTTCCAGCATCAGGACCTTCAAGTGGAATCCGGAGGCGGATCGAGCGTTTCTGGATTTGAAGAGGCGATTCACCAACGCACCGATTCTCTCTCAACCGGACACGGCCCGTCAGTTCGCTCGTTGAAGTGGACGCGTCTGATGTGGGAGTTGGCGCCATCCTGTCGCAGCGATGCTCCACGGACAGTAAACTCCATCCCTGCGCCTACTACTCTCGTCGCCTTTCGCCTGCGGAGAGGAATTACGATGTGGGTAACCGGGAGCTTCTCGCGGTGAAACTTGCCTTGGAGGAGTGGCGCCACTGGTTGGAGGGGGCGGAGCAACCGTTTATTGTCTGGACGGACCACAAGAATCTTGCTTACGTGCAATCGGCTAAACGTCTCAACTCCCCGTCAGGCCAGGTGGGCGTTGTTTTTCGGACGATTCAAGTTTGCCCCTGACGTTCCGACCTGGATCTAAGAACGGCAAGGCGGACGCCTTGTCCCGGATGTTCTCCAAGACGGAGGAGAGTGGGTCCAAGACCGAGACAATCCTCCCCCGGAACTGCATCGTGGGAGCAGTTATGTGGAAGATTGAGGAGGAGGTGCTGGCGGCCCCTTCGGACTCAGCCCGGTCCCGGTAACGGTCCACCCGGTCGGTTGTTTGTGCCTGAGTCGGTTCGTCCTGCTGTCCTCAAATGGTCCCACGCCAGCAAGATGGCTTGTCACCCTGGCGTGGCTCGGACTATGGCGTTTCTTCGCAGACGCGTTTTGGTGGCCTGCCATGGCCGAGGATACTCGGGGTTTTGTTGCTGCCTGTCCAGTGTGTGCGCAGAATAAGAGTACCAATCGGCCCAGCTCTGGACTACTTCACCCCCTTCCTATTCCCCCGCGACCATGGTCGCATCTGGCCCTGGACTTCGTCACGGGGTTGCCCGCTTCTGAGGGGAACACGGTCGTTCTGACTATCGTGGACAGATTCAGCAAGTTCGCCCACTTTGTGCCAATTGCCAAGCTTCCTCTGCCTCGGAGACGTCCGAGATCCTGGTTAGGGAGGTTTTCAGGGTCCACGGTTTGCCCAGTGATATCGTTTCCGACCGTGGCCCTCAGTTTACCTCTGCTGTCTGGAAGTCCTTCTGTTTGGCCATTGGAGCTACGGTCAGTCTCACATCTGGTTTTCACCCCCAATCCAATGGTCAGGCGGAGAGAGCCAACCAGAAGATGGAATCAACGCTACGCTGTCTGGTCTCTTCCAACCCCACCTCCTGGGTCTCTCAGTTGCCTTGGGTTGAGTATGCCCACAATACTCTTCCTACATCTGCCACTGGGATGTCTCCCTTCCAGTGCCTGTATGGCTACCAACCTCCCCTGTTTCCTTCTCAGGAGAAGGAGCTCTCAGTGCCTTCTGTTCAGGCCCATATTCGGGCGTTGCCACCGGACCTGGCATCGGGCCAGAAAGGCACTCCTTAGAGTTTCGGACCGGTATCAGCTCCAGGCGAATCGTCGCCGGATTCCCCGCTCCCACCTATACCATCGGAGATAGGGTTTGGTTGGCCACACGGGATCTTCCGTTACGGACTGAGTCTAGGAAGTTGTTACCGAAGTTCATTGGTCCGTTTGTGGTGGAGAAGGTGATCAATCCAGTGGCAGTTCGACTCAAACTACCGAGGACGCTCAGAGTCCATCCCACCTTTCATGTCTCCTGCCTCAAGCCTGTCTTCCTCAGTCCTCTGTTGCCTCCTCCGCCTCCTCCTCCTCCTCCTCGGATGATCGGAGGTGGTCCTGCCTACACGGTGCGTCGCATCATGGATTCCAGACGGCGGGGCCGGGGTTTCCAGTATCTCGTGGACTGGGAGGGGTATGGCCCTGAAGAGAGGAGTTGGATTCCGCGGCGACAGGTCCTAGACGCAGACCTCATCAGTGACTTCTACCGCCTCCATCCTGGCGCTCCGGGAAGTCCGCCCGGTGGCGTTCGGGTCGGAGGGGGGTACTGTGACGATCCCGGCTGTCTGAGTCGGGTCCGGTCTGGTGACTAGGGTTCCTGCTCGTATTCTCCAGTTTCCCGAGGGTTCGGGAACGCTCCGGGGAGCGCTCTGGTTTTTCCGCACCTGCATCCCATCAGCAATCTGCACACCTGGTCCTGATCATCACCCTTCTTAGGCTCTGGCCCAACATCCAGTTCCTGCCGGATCGTTAGCCATGAACATCTCTCACCCGGAACCTTCACCCAACCTCTGCCTGATGGTCGGCGGCTGCCGAGCCAGTACCGGACCAACCACCGCACCCTCAACAACCCATCCACGCCACCCGCTCTGTTCCCTGGATTATTCAGCTTCACTCGGACTCTAACAATAAACACTCACCTTTGTCTCACGTACCGTGTCCTGGTCTGCTTCTGGGTTCTGGCTTAGTTAACCGTGACACTGGAGGTGGTTTTGGGTCATTGTCCTGTAGAAAAACAAATAATAGTCCACCAAGCGCAAACCAGATGGGATGGCGTATCGCTGCAGAATGCTGTGGTAGCCATGCTGGTTAAGTGTGCCTTGAATTCTAAATCACCGACAGTGTCACAAGCAAAGCACCCCCACACATCACACCTCCTCCTCCATGCTTCACAGTGGGAACCACACATGCAGAGATCATCCGTTCACCTACTCTGAGTCTCACAAAGACACAACGGTTGGAACCAAAAATCTCAAATTTGGACTCATCAGACCAAAGGACAGATTCCACTAGTCTAATGTCCATTGCTCGTGTTTCTTGGCCCAAGCATGTCTCTTCTTATTATTGGTGTCCTTTAGTAGTGGTATCTTTGCAGCAATTTGACCATGAATGCCTGATTCACGCATTCTCCTCTGAACAGTTGATGTTGAGATATGTCTGTTACTTGAACTCTGTGAAGCATTTATTTGGGCTGCAATCTGAGGTGCAGTTAACTCTAATGAACTTATCCTCTACAGCAGAGGTAACTCTGGGTCTTCTTTTCCTGTGGCAGTCCTCATGAGAGCCAGTTTCATCATAACGCTTGATGGTTTTTGCGACTTGAAGAAACTTTCAAAGTTGTTGAAATTTTCCAGATTGACTGTCTTAAAGTAATGATGGACTGTCGTTTCTCTTTGCTTATCTGCTGTTCTAGCCATAATATGGACTTGGTCTTTTACCAAATATCTTCTGTATACTCCCCCTACCTTGTGTCACGATCGTTGAGAGACGGGTCAGACCAAGGTGCAGCGTGAAAAGCGTACATGTTTATTTAACTCAATAAACATAAACAAAACAAGAAACAACGTAACGTGAAGTCCTCAGGCTATACACATACAAGCCTAACACGGAACAAGATCCCACAATACACAGTAGGCAAGGGCTACCTAAGTATGATCCCCAATCAGAGACAATGAGCTACAGCGGCCTCTGATTGGGAATCATACCCGGCCAGACATAGAAACAGAAAACTAGAACCTAAACATAGAATTTCTAGCACAGATTTCCACACCCTGACTCAACAAACTAGAGTTCTATAGGTCAGGGCGTGACACCTTGTCACAACACAACTGATTGGCTCAAACGCATTAGGAAGGAAAGAAATTCCACAAATTAACTTTTAAGAAGGCACACCTGTTAATTGAAATGCATTCCAGGTGACTACCTCATGAAGCTGGTTGAGAGAATGCCAAGAGTGTACAAACCTGTCATCAAGGCAAAGGGTGGCTACTTTGAAGAATCTCAAATATAAAATATATTTTGATTTGTTTAACACTTTTTTGGTTACTACTTGATTCCATATGTGTTATTTCATAGTTTTGATGTCTTCACTATTACTCGACAATGTAGAAAATAGTAAAAATTAAGAAAAACCCTTGAATAAGTAGGTGTGTCCAAAAATAAGTACAATGCAATGCAATCTGTAACCCCTTGTACGTGTGTGTGTGTGTGTGTGTGTGTGTGTGTGTGTGTGTGTGTGTGTGTGTGAGAGAGAGAGAGAGAGTGAGAGTGAGAGTGTGTGTGTGTGAGTGAATTAAAAGGTCTGTCTAGTCCAGTAGTCTGCATATTAGATGCAGTAGTTGGAGCACCTCTCCAATCTCTAATAGTTCTAGGTGTCTTTTGCCAGAGGTTACCTTAGCATATGTAGGCTGATGATCTGAATGATACATGGTGTGGACTGCATCACAATGGGCCGGGTCTAGTAGAGCTGTGTTGTGATGGGCCGGGTCTAGTAGAGCTGTGTTGTGATGGGCCGGGTCTAGTAGAGCTGTGTTGTGATGGGCCGGGTCTAGTAGAGCTGTGTTGTGATGGGCCGGGTCTAGTAGAGCTGTGTTGTGATGGGCCAGGTCTGGTAGAGCTGTGTTGTGATGGGCCGGGTCTAGTAGAGCTGTGTTGTGATGGGCCGGGTCTAGTAGAGCTGTGTTGTGATGGGACGGGTCTAGTAGAGCTGTGTTGTGATGGGCCGGGTCTAGTAGAACTGTGTTGTGATGGGCCGGGTCTAGTAGAGCTGTGTTGTGATGAGCCTGGTCTAGTAGAGCTGTGTTGTGATGAGCCTGGTCTAGTAGAGCTGTGTTGTGATGGGCCGGGTCTAGTAGAGCTGTGTTGTGATGGGGTCTAGTAGAGCTGTGTTGTGATGGGCCGGGTCTAGTAGAGCTGTGTTGTGATGGGATGGGTCTAGTAGAGCTGTGTTGTAATGGGACGGGTCTAGTAGAGCTGTGTTGTGATGGGCCGGGTCTAGTAGAGCTGTGTTGTGATGGGACGGGTCTAGTAGAGCTGTGTTGTGATGGGGTCTAGTAGAGCTGTGTTGTGATGGGCCTGGTCTAGTAGAGCTGTGTTGTGATGGGCCGGGTCTGGTAGAGCTGTGTTGTGATGGGCCGGGTCTAGTAGAGCTGTGTTGTGATGGGGTCTAGTAGAGCTGTGTTGTGATGGGGTCTAGTAGAGCTGTGTTGTGATGGGACGGGTCTAGTAGAGCTGTGTTGTGATGGGCCGGGTCTAGTAGAGCTGTGTTGTGATGGGACGGGTCTAGTAGAGCTGTGTTGTGATGGGGTCTAGTAGAGCTGTGTTTTGATGGGACGGGTCTAGTAGAGCTGTGTTGTGATGGGCCGGGTCTAGTAGAGCTGTGTTGTGATGGGCCGGGTCTGGTCTGGTAAATCTGTGCTGTGTTGGGCCCGGTCTTGTAGAGTTATGCTGTAATAAGCCGTGTCTGGCTCTTCTCTCCTGGGGATGGTAGGGGTACTGTTGTTTCAGAAAGTGGAGCGGGGGGCCTCTGCTGCTGGGTGATGGGTGTGTGGGTCCCTACCAAGTGTTACATCCTTAATGTCCTTAGCAAAGGTTCTGACACTGTCCTGATCAAGGTGTACATTATCATATCAGTGTTCACATGTCCGAGTAGGATGGTGAGCCATTCTGACGTTGAGCAGTGAGTCACAGTCCACAGTGATCTGTTGATTTATTTTGTCAATCAACTGTCCTGGGAAATATTTTATTGGTAGGAGGGTGGACACAACTATATTGGTTGTTGGGAACATAGCCTGTGCCCGTTCTGCCACTCTTCTCACTGCCCCAGATACATTTTCACCTTTGGCACGAAGGTCGTTTGTGCCAGTGTGGATGATGATGTTGTCAGGGGTGTCAATCCTGGTCTGACGGAGTAGCTGCATTGCACTTTCAGTTGTAGGACACCAGAATTTATACACCTGGTGTCTAGGGAATAATCTTTCCTGGACCAAGAACTTCGATAAGGATTGCAGTTGTGGGTGGTTGTCTGGGTGGAGCAGATTTGGAGGCTGTAGCAGACTGGGAGGCTGGTATTCTGACCTGGGCTAGAGCAAACTGGGAGGCTGGTATTCTGACCTGGGCTGGAGCAGACTGGGAGGCTGGTTGGTTGACCTGGGCTGGAGCAGACTGTGAGGCTGGTAGGTTGACCTGGACTGGAGCAGACTGGGAGACTGGTGCAGTGTCATCAGGCTGTGTGGTGCAGGCCATGCTGGTTATGCTGGTCTCAGGTTCTGCCTGTGTTGTACCAAGCTGGTGGACATGTTCTCTAGATGCAGAGGACATAATGACTAGCTGCTGGTTGATGGTGTCAATGTACCTCCTCTCTCTGTTCTAGTTCCTCTCTTGTTGTGCTCAGATGGTCTCTGAGGTCATCATTTGTCTGACTCAGTTTGTCCATTCTGCTTTCTAATTTAGCAATAGATGCTCTGCTCTCCTCCCTGAACTCTTTCATCTCTTCTTTTAGTTTCTGGACAGTGTCATCCTCTTGAAGCTTGTTCTCTCTGAGTTCTATGACCTCTGCTTCGACTAGAGAGAGGCTGTTGTGGAAACGTTGCATAGCAGGTGTTCTTGGTGTTGTAGGCATGTCCTTGGCTTTGTCTGCTGCAGGTGAGGTAGGTAGAGGGACACTGAGGGTGTCTTGCTGGGTCACAGAGACTGTTGGGGGTGTTGGGGGTCTCTCTCTCTCTCTCTCGCTCTCTCTCTCTCTCTCTCTCTCTCTCTCTCTTTCTCTTTCTCTAATTTTCTCTATGTCTCTCTCTCTCTCTCTCTCTAATTATCTCTCTCTCTCTCTCCCTCTCTCTCTCTAATTCTCTCTATGTCTCTCTCTCTCTCTCTAATTATCTATATGTCTCTCTCTCTCTCTAATTATCTCTATGTCCCTCTCTCTCGCTCTCCATCTTTGTCTCTACCTCATTTGATTGGTTAAAGATCAGACACTGTCAATGAAGATATGCAGGAACTGCTTCCTTGGAAACCTAACCATGGGCTATGTTATCCAGGTGCATTTGTGATAACGGAAAGGTCGCTGGTTCTAATCCCTGAGCTGATTGGTGAAGAATCTGTTGATGTGCCCTTGAGCAAGGCACTTAACCCTAATTGCTCCTGTTAGTCGCTCTGGATAAGAGCATCTGCTAAATGACTAAAATGTAAATTATAGCATGTGGATACAATGTATTCTTCAAATGCACTCATGGCTGATATACATGATCAAAACCATCTTTGATAAGGAGCACGGATTTGGACTGTCTCCCGGTGCTCCCAATCCCACATTCCTCCATATTTGGAGCAGAAACTGTAAAACTTGGCTTCGACTGTGAGATTTGGGAGATGGCGAGTGTTGGACATCTCATGTGTACAACACGATGCTGCGGCTGGAAGGCTGCTCGCATAGCTCTGACCTCAAGTCTGCGTCTCAAATGTCACCCTATTCCCTACATAGTGCGCTACTTTTGACCAGAACCCTATGGGCCCATTTGGGATGCAGACCAAGTCTGCACTCGGTGCCAAGTCCTGGCATATTGCACGAATCAGTATAAACCTGTCGGCCGCATGTACGCACGCTTAAGTGTTCAAAGATGGGGATTGAATGTTTACAACGCAGCCTCGTCAAACACTGCGAGAGATTAATGCGCCTGGAAGACGTTTCGCGACCATTTCGCGACGCCGCAATTAGTTAACTCTTGGCCCCCCGCTCAACCGAGCCAGACCAAACCAAAGGCGGGCTGCTTTTTAAACATATCGCTGGCTTTTTAAACATATCGCTGGCGTAAACATTTTGACAGGTGACGAGATAAGGATGTAAGAGAGTGTAGGGTTTATGCGGAAAGCAGCTGGCCCTGCGCCAACCGTGTTCTGTTTAAAGCATCATTAAGATGCCAGACTCCACTTGAGCTTTTGAAAGGGAAATCTGCAGTTCAAACAACAACAACAAAGTGGATACCCCGTCACTGTTTTGGTAAACATTTGAGAATTGGAGCTGGACATTTTTTACCACTTTCAAATTCATAGACATTGCTATGGATGCAAGGACTAACCATCCATGAGATCAACATTTTTAATTCAAAAATACATGTACCAATTGCAGATTGCCCCTTTAAACACTGCATATTTCTCTTGTTTCGAAGGTTCCTCCTACTACTAGAACTGCTAGATTTCTCATGTGAAACATATACACACTTACTGCATGCAGGCTGCGCAGTAGGCACTCCTAGTCCTATAGCCATCTAGGACATCTTAGTATGGAGTCAGTCCACCACCTAAAGGTATCATGTAACCCAGGGCTCTCCAACCCTGTTCCTGGAGAGCCACTCTCCTGTAGGTTTTTGCTCCAACCCCAGTTGTAACTAACCTGATTCATCTTATCAACCGGTTAATTATTAGAATCAGGTGCACTAGATTGGGGTTGGAGTGAAAACCTACAGGATGGTAGCTCTCCAGGACCAATAAACATTTTAGTATTTTAGGTTTCTCAAAATGGAAATCATTCTTTGAAGATTGTGTGATTAATCACATTTTCATCTATGCCATGCATTATAATGTGTTATGCATTTTTACATTTTAGTCATTTAGCAGACGCTCTTATCCAGAGCGACTTACAGTTAGTGAGTGCATACATGTTTTTTTTGTTTTTTTCATACTGGCCCCCCGTGGGAATCGAACCCACAACCCTGTCGTTGCAAATGCCATGCTCTACCAACTGAGCATAGTTCATAATGTGTTATAAATGTGTTATAAATGTGCTTATAAAACATTATGAAGAGGGTATCCATAGAAACAGAAAGTGTTACCAAATGTTATTAGAAATGATGCAACCAATCCAGTTGTATTATTCACAAACATTTCGTCAGTGTGTTTAAACCCCAGAGATAACAGAGCTGCATGAGCTTAGACACGCCACGAAGACCAACGTCTGAAAGCTGCGGTTGGCCGTCCTATCAACTCCGAATATCAGCCGTCATTTTCTGTTCATTTCCAGACGATTCTACGTGTTGAAACGGCGCAAACAGCCAATGTTTGTCGTCGCCCAGCAGGTGGTAGCTAACACGCTGCTCTTTAGCCGTTTGCCTCTTGCATGTCTGAGCTCTAAAATGTAATTTGCTGAACAGTGTCTCTTTCCTCAGCAGCTCGGCAGATTGACATATTATGGCTGTGTGATCTATGTGTCTTTCAAGAGCTTGTTGTAACAACATGAGAGATGTCTGGGTTGAACGTATTTCTAGCTGGTTGTCATGAAGGTCACAATGGGCTCATGTAACGGTCATGATGATAGAGCATGGTGATATGACATATGATATAATATGCCTTCTCTTAGAGAAAAATATGTGCTAATTTTGTTTAGGGTTAAACGCCAAAGTGAAATGTAGTGTCACTGTCATCGCATGGACTTACAGCGGCTTAACAGTTACAGAGAAACTGTCTGCTGCTTTCCTATACCCTATATGGTGCACTACTTTACATTAAATGGCACCCTATTCCCTATATGGTGTACTTCTTTACATTAAATGGCACCCTATTCCCTATATGGTGCACTACTTTACATTAAATGGCACCCTATTCCCTATATGGTGTACTTCTTTACATTAAATGGCACCCTATTCCCTATATGGTGCACTACTTTACATTAAATGGCACCCTATTCCCTATATGGTGCACTACTTTACATTAAATGGCACCCTATTCCCTATATGGTGTACTTCTTTACATTAAATGGCACCCTATTCCCTATATGGTGCACTACTTTACATTAAATGGCACCCTATTCCCTATATGGTGCACTTCATTACATTAAATGGCACCCTATTCCCTATATGGTGCACTACTTTACATTAAATGGCACCCTATTCCCTATATGGTGCACTACTTTCCATTAAATGGCACCCTATTCCCTATATGGTGTACTACTTTACATTAAATGGCACCCTATTCCCTATATGGTGCACTACTTTCCATTAAATGGCACCCTATTCCCTATATGGTGTACTACTTTACATTAAATGGCACCCTATTCCGTATATGGTGCACTACTTTACATTAAATGGCACCCTATTCCCTATATAGTGCACTACTTTACATTAAATGGCACCCTATTCCTTATATGGTGTACTACTTTTGACCAGAGCAGTATTGCTCCTCTCTCTTGTCTCCTCTTCTCCTCCCATCTCTTTTCCCCTCTTACTTGTCTCCTCTCTCTCCTCCCCATATCCTCTCTCTCTCTTCCTCTCCCCTCCCTCCTTCCTGCTCTCTCTCCTCCCCTCCCCTCTCTCTCTTCCAGAGAGGCCCTGTACACTGTTCTGTTCTTCCACAGGGAAAGAGCAACCCCGCCTCCTGGCTGAGAAGGTGCTGGATGGAACCTCCTGCGGCCCTCAGGAGTCTGGCCTCTGTGCCAACGGGACTTGTCAGGTACACCAGTCATGTGACAGGGGACTTGTCAGGTACACCAGTCATGTGACATGGGATTTGTCAGGTACACCAGTCATGTGACATGGGATTTGTCAGGTACACCAGTCATGTGACATGGGACTTGTCAGGTACACCAGTCATGTGACATGGGACTAGTTAGGTTCCAGTGTGTTCTACATTTTCAGTAATTCTTGAGTAGATTTACACAATATTGTAGCTATCTTTCTCTTATAGTTATAAATAAAGCTGGAAGTTCAACTTTTTTTTGCATAGGTTAATGTCACACAAAACCCAAAGCGCTGGAGAGTTTTGTAAGTGTTATTTACAGTGATCTCACGCAACGAAACTTTTTTTTCTGGCGTCTCTGATACAGTTTATTCTGATCTGATGTCACAGTTCTCAGACAGCAAAATTGTGAAAAATGTTCCATATTGCAGAAAGAGAAAGTCATTTTCCAAGCTGTTTCCCAACACATACTTTTTTAATACCACAAAAAACACATTCCATGTCTCCTTCCAAACAAAGTCTTCAATGTCAAGTCCAGCAAGAAAAAAGAATGTCGCCCCCTCCCAAACACAAACCATGTCCAATCTGACATTTGGAACTGTACCGCTCCAAAGTTACCAGCTCATGTGCTTAAATCACTGACCCAAAATGGCATCCTATTTTCTATTTAGTGCAACAACAAAAAATTCCAGGGCCCATAGGGCTTTGGTCAAAAGTAGTGCACTATGTAAGGAATAGGGTGCAATTTGGAACGCAGACACATTCTTATCGGTGGAGCCTCACAGCCACCCTCCATTATGTTGACTGCACTCCCAGGAGCAGGTGAACGTGCCTTCAGTAGACAGACGATCGCTCCAATGACCAGAACCTCTTTCTCTGGTATGAAAACAGCACCATGTCGGAAAAAAATAGACAACTGGGGAATAATTCAGAAAACACAGGGATGATTTGCAGGGATTATTTCCTGCTATCTGGGCTGGAGAGAGAGGAAGAGAGAGAGAGGAAGAGAGAAAGTGCAAACGAGAGACAGACAGACAGACAAGATAGAGAGAGAGAAGAAGAGCAAAAGAGGGACAGGCAGAGAGGCAGAGAGGCAGAGAGGTATATAGGTAGAGAGGTATATAGGTAGAGAGGTAGAGAGGTTCAGTGGGGAAAAAAAGTATTTAGTCAGCCACCAATTGTGCAAGTTCTCCCACTTAAAAAGATGAGAGAGGCCTGTAATTTTCATCATAGGTACACGTCAACTATGACAGACAAATTGAGAAAAGAAAATCCAGAAAATCACATTGTAGGATTTTTAATGAATTTATTTGCAAATTATGGTGGAAAATAAGTATTTGGTCACCTACAAACAAGCAAGATTTCTGGAGAGGTAGAGAGGCAGAGAGGCAGAGAGACAGAGAGACAGAGAAGCAGACAGAGAGCGAGAGCGAGAAACAAAGTAATATGTTGCCCTGGCGTTGTAAGGATGTTTCCACGCTCCCAGAGCCCCGGCACACACCCATCATCCTCTCTGACACATGGATGGCCCGTCTGTGAACTGCTGGCACTTGGTCAATAGAATCTGCTCTCCAGCTACATATTGCATAGTACTGTCTGTTCACCATAGTACTGTCTGATCACCATAGTACTGTCTGATCACCATAGTACTGTCTGATCACCATAGTACTGTCTGATCACCTGAATTGGGTTAGTGAAGGTTCTGGCTAAACTGAGCCCGTTTGGTTTCTAGTGAATACACCCCTGGCTAAACTGGGCCTGTTTGGTTCATAGTGAATACACCCCTGGCTAAACTGGGCCTGTTTGGTTCCTAGTGAATACACCCTTGGCTAAACTGGGCCCGTTTGGTCCATAGTGAATACACCCCTGGCTAAACTGGGCCCGTTTGGTTTCTAGTGAATACACCCCTGGCTAAACTGGGCCCATTTGGTTCATAGTGAATACACCCCTGGCTAAACTGGGCCTGTTTGGTTCCTAGTGAATACACCCTTGGCTAAACTGGGCCCGTTTGGTTCATAGTGAATACACCCCTGGCTAAACTGGGCCCGTTTGGTTCCTAGTGAATACACCCTTGGCTAAACTGGGCCCGTTTGGTTCCTAGTGAATACACCCCTGGCTAAACTGGGTCCGTTTGGTTCCTAGTGAATACACCCCTGGCTAAACTGGGCCTGTTTGGTTCCTAGTGAATACACCCCTGGCTAAACTGGGCCTGTTTGGTTCCTAGTGAATACACCCCTGGCTAAACTGGGCCCGTTTGGTTCCTAGTGAATACACCCCTGGCTAAACTGGGCCCGTTTGGTTCCTAGTGAATACACCCCTGGCTAAACTGGGCCCGTTTGGTTCCTAGTGAATACACCCCTGGCTAAACTGGGCCCGTTTGGTTCCTAGTGAATACACCCCTGGCTAAACTGGGCCCGTTTGGTTCCTAGTGAATACACCCCTGGCTAAACTGGGCCCGTTTGGTTCCTAGTGAATACACCCCTGGCTAAACTGGGCCCGTTTGGTTCCTAGTGAATACACCCCTGGCTAAACTGGGCCCGTTTGGTTCCTAGTGAATACACTCCTGGCTAAACTGGGCCCGTTTGGTTCATAGTGAATACACCCCTGGCTAAACTGGGCCCGTTTGGTTCCTAGTGAATACACCCCTAACAGTACACACTAACAGATGCTTTTCTACATTATACTGCACTATCCCCCCTCCTCCGGCTCAAATCAGCCCTCCGCCCAAAGTCATCTCTTATTGTGCAAACATATGTGAAGTCCTGTCTAAGATTACAGTAGAATGCAGACATAATGAATGTCATGTTCAGTTTTGATGAACGTTTCTGCCTGGTGCCCAAGTTGTCCAAAAGCCCCTGGACTAGACTGTCTATCAACAGCGATCAAACCTTTTTTTAAACCACCACTGCCCCCGTTATCAGAGGACAACGTTATTTTAAGCTTTATTTATATGTAACTGTATTCTATTCTACTATCTACAATGTAAGAATGTTCCAAACCTGAGGTGTCTGTGTTGCTCTCTAGAAAGTGGGCTGTGACGGGATCCTGGGTTCGATGGCAAGAGAGGACCACTGTGGGATGTGTAACGGCAATGGCAAATCCTGTAAGGTCATCAAGGGGGACTTCAACCACACCAGAGGAGCAGGTACCATACCATCAGCACCTTCATTAACCCTCAGCAGGTGTAGGGTGACCTTGCCCCTAGACTCTGATACTGGGTCAGGGTTGCGTTTTCCCCACTAGTGGTTAAGGTTAGGAGGGGAGGCAGATCCTAGTTCTGTACCTAGGGGACTTCAGAGTGGATACTGTCACGTTATCCTCTGTTTGTCTCAGACAGTCTCACAGAGCTGGACTTTATCTCCTTGCAAGCTGTGGCCCTATTACAGGCAATGAAGCGTTGGATTAAACAATGTTGAATTGCTTTTGATAAACTCCCAAAATTATTTCTGTCCAAGTAGGATTGAACTTCGATTCAACTGTTATGGATCATAGTGTAGTTAATACAGTACAATGTCAAAACTTAACATTTACGTCATTTAGCAGACGCTCTTATCCAGAGCGACTTACAGTTAGTGAGTGCATACATCTTTTTATTTATTATACTGGGCCCCCGCGGCAATTGAACCCACAACCCTGGCGTTGCAAACACCATGCTCTACCAACATCCCTGCCAGCCATTCCCTCCCCTACCCTGGGCCAATTGTGCGCCGCCCCATGGGTCTCCCAGTCACGGCCGGCTAAGACAGAGCCTGGATTCGAACCAGGATCTCTAGTGGCACAGCTAGCACTGCGATGTAGTGCCTTAGACCACTGCGCCACTCGGGAGATACTTCATATGACAATTTATACTGTAGTTCATCAGGTTATATTGTAGCTTATTGGTTAAAACGTTTTGGTTGTATATTGCTCTATAACCATTACATTTGAGTCATTTAGTGGACGCTCTTATCCAGAGTGACTTACAGTAGTGAGTAGATACATTTTTGTACTTCATTGGTAATAATAAAGCACTGGTCCCATGTGGCTCAGTTGGTAGAGCATGATGCTTGCAATTCCAGGGTTGTGGGTTCGATTCCCACGGGGGACCAGTACGGGAAAAAGTAATGACATTATTATTACCAACGAAGGTTTACCACAGCTCGAGGAGAGAAAACAGGACGGAGTACCGCTCTTTTCTTTTCACTTTGGGGTCTGATTATTACAATTACTCATTACTCACAAGAGACACAGTTAAGTATTCATGTCAAACTGGATGTGTATCTCTCACGTTACAAATGGACAGTTTTTAGTTAGTTATTTTCTGCTCCAAAAAAATAGACCCAGCCTCTCCTCGCTGACACTGAATCAGCACTAAGCAGCATCTTAAACACTAGACAAGGTTTACAAATCACCCTCTTGAATACTACTTCAAAGTCAGTTCAGATAACACAGCAAAAATGTCAACATCCGTGTGATGGATGGATGGCTGTGGCCCGGCAAACGGTGAGGAACACCTTCTCGACCTTGAACGGATCTCATTCTTAGGTACTCAAGCTCCTCGGACCACGCTAGGCTGACTGTGACCATCAGTTAGTTAGCAAGGGGACCCCACACATAGATCCATTCACGGCCTGTGATCGCGAGCACAGGGGGGCAGACACACACACGAACACACAATACAGTACCGTAGCTCCTCCAGTCAACCCGTCTGGCTATCTTAGAACTGAAGTGACTGAACTGTACGCTACATGTACACATGATAATAGATCATTCTAGATAGTTCTGGTGCAGGCATAAACCAAACAACCGTACAGTCTCTCTCTTTATCTCTCTCTCTCTCTCTCTGTCCGTCTCTCTCTCCCCTCAGGCTATGTGGAGGCTGTGATCATCCCCAAAGGGGCCAGGAGAATCAGAGTGGTGGAGGAAAAGCCTGCTCAGAGTTACCTGGGTAAGATACGCACCGCTGTTGCTTTGAACAGCATGATACAGTAGCAAACAACTGTCTTGAATCTAGCAGCATAGTGCCCATTTGACTTTAAATAGAACACTTTCTATAGCAGGTGTCTCAAACTCATTTTGCCTGGGGAGCACATTCTCTCTTCACCGGAGTCCAGAGGGCCGTGCTGCAAATGATGTAGGCTGTATATCCCTATGGCCACCTCATCGGCCACCTCATCGGCCAGTTCACCCAGCTTTACAGAGAGAGAGCATCAACTCCCACAGAGAGAACACTCCTCTCATCACTCCTCTCAATCCACTTGGCCCGTTCAAGTCACTGCTCTTGGACCAGTCCTTCCCCATCTTAAGAGAGAGAACACTTAAGCCGGGCGTACACTCCATGACTTTGGCCCAGATTTAGCAGTCCTAGACACATTTTTGAGATCGGAGACAAAATCCCAATGTCAGAGACGCAATCAGAAGGCTGCCGATCCCGTCTTTTAGTCGTCCCAGACGTCCCGATATTTTCAAACATGTTTGATTTTATTGGTACAAATTCTGCAATGCTCTTGTAGTGCGAGATGTGCAACGACACGTTTTGAGAACGGTGATCAGCAATAGCCAAGAGAGCTCGCCAGAGAAGAAGCCAGAGAGATGATGACGTTGTATCGCGGCCCGTCAGGAAGTCCAGGATCCAGTTGCAGAGGGAGGTGTTCAGTCCCAGGATCCTTAGCTTAGTGGTGAGCTTTGAGAGCACTATGGTGTTGAACGCTGAGCTGTAGTCAATGAATAGCATTCTCACGTAGGTGTTCCTCTTGTCCAGGTGGGAAAGGGCAGTGTGGAGTGCAATAGAGATTGCATCATCTGTGGATCTGTTGGGGCGGTGTGCAAATTGGACTGGGTCTAGGGTTTCTGGGATAATGGTGTTGATGTGAGCCATGACCAGCCTTTCAAAGCACTTCTTGGCTACAGACGTGAGTGCTACTGGTCGGTTGTCATTTAGGCAGGTTATCTTAGTGTCCTTGGGCACAGGGACTATGGTGGTCTGCTTGAAACATGTTGGTATTACAGTCTCAGTCAGGGACATGTTGAAAATGTCAGTGAAGACACTTGCCAGTTGGTCAGCACATGCTCGGAGTACACGTCCTGGTAATGCGTCTGGCCCTGCGGCCTTGTGAATGTTGACCTGCATAAAAGTCTTACTCACATCGGCTACGGAGAGCGTGATCACATAGTCATCCGGAACAGCTGGTGCTCTCATGCATGCTTCAGTGTTGCTTGCCTCGAAGCGAGCATAGACGTGATTTAGGTCATCTGGTAGGCTTGTGTCACTGGGCAGCTCGCGGCTGTGCTTCCCTTTGTAGTCTGTAATAGTTTTCAAGCCCTGCCACATCCGACGAGCGTCAGAGCCGGTGTAGTACGATTCAATCTTAGTCCTGTATTGACTCTTTGCCTGTTTGATAGTTCGTCAGAGGGCATAGCGGGATTTCTTATAAGCGTCCGGGTTAGAGTCCCGCTCCTTGAAAGCGGCAGCTCTAGCCTTTAGCTCAGTGCGGATGTTGCCTGTAATCCATGGCTTCTGGTTGGGTTATGTACGTATGGTCACTGTGGGACGACGTCATCGATGCACTTATTGATGAAGCCAGTGACTGATGTGGTGTACTCCTCAATGCTATCTGAAGAATCCCGGAACATATTCCAGTCTGTGCTAGCAAAACAGTCCTGTAGCTTAGCATCTGCGTCATCTGACCACTTTTTTATTAACCGAGTCACTGGTGCTTCCTGCTTTAGTTTTTGCTTATAAGCAGGAATCAGGAGGATAGAGTTATGGTCAGATTTGCCAAATGGAGGGCGAGGGAGAGCTTTGTATGCGTCTCTGTGTGTGGAATAAAGGTGGTCTAGAGTTTTTTTTCCTCTGGTTGCACATTTAACATGCTGGTAGAAATTAGGTAGAACGGATTTAAGTTTCCCTGCATTAAAGTCCCCGGCCACTAGGAGCGCTGCCTCTGGATGAGCGTTTTCCTGTTTACTTATGGCCTTATACAGCTCATTGAGTGCAGTCTTAGTTCCAGCATTGGTTTGTGGTGTTATATAGACAGCTACGAAAAATCACCGTCACCATTCTATAAACAATGTGTAAACTCCAATGATGTATATAAACCATGGATTGCTGATGCTATGTATTGGCCAATGAGAGGCTTTGAAGCCACCGGGGGACAGTGACATTAGTACTTTTAAAAAATATTATACTTTAAGGAAAAGGTTTCTGTATATATTTACTTTTTTTTATGTTTAGCTCACATAATATAATTTAAAGGATGCATTAAGGTGTCTGTAATATAATTAACGTGTAGACATTAATACATGCATTTCTGTAGGTGGGAAAAAAATGTTTTACAACGGTTAGGTATCTAGTGTATATATAAATCCTTGGTAGACTCTCACGCAGGAGCGATGACTACTACTAGCCTACCAGTATGTGTTTGTACTGGCTTGTAACCAAAGCCAAAGTGTCAAATTGTTACAGCTCTTACTCTGAAGTTCACAAGCAACGTTATTGAATTGAAAATGTATTGGCTAGATATTTCAACTCTTTTACGGCAAGTGTGAATGTCTGAAAATATTTTATGAAGCTGCTTTGAGCCACAGCTCGTTATAGCTACACTAAAAAAAAATAATAATAGTATAATTGTAAAGTGGTTATCCCACTGGCTATAGGGTGAATGCACCAATTTGTAGTCGCTCTGGATAAGAGCGTCTGCTAAATGACGTAAATGTGCCCTTGAGCAAGGCACTTAACCCTAATTGCTCCTGTAAGTCGCTCTGGATAAGAGCGTCTGCTAAATGACTAAAATGTAAATGTAAATGTAATCGCATCACTGTTTTCACGAGACAGCGTGGTTTCCAGAATCCTCACGACCAACTGTGTGACCCCGCGTCGTTGCGAGAATGTTTTGTGTGCGCACCACTGCGTTGGTAAGACAAAAGACGTCAGCAAAGACGTTGCTTTTAATGTGAGAGGCTCAGCGATGTCAGGATGTTGAAAGTTGTGTAGTGTACGCCTGGCATTACTCCCCCAGCTCCTTCACATCTAGACAAGGATCACCTCGCTCATCTTTCACGTGCCCAATCCACTGCTCTTAGATAAGTCCATCCCCCAGCTTTCGAGTCCCACTAACTTCCCGAACTCCTCCACATTTCCTCTCATCTTTCACGTGCCCAATCCACTGCTCTCAGATTAGTCCTTCAGCCAGCTTTAGCGAGAGAGCATTAGCTCCCCCAGCTCCACACATCTCCTCTCATCTCTCATACGCCTCTCTCTCTCTCAGATGTCTCTCTCAGACTCCTAGCGTAACCACACAACACAGGCCCTGCGCCCTATCCATCTGTCTAATATGTGTCAGCAGACCCGCCTGCTTTCAGGGAATAAGCTGGACTGTGTCTCAAATGGCACCCTATTCCCTATGTAGCGCACTACTTATTGCCGTTTGGGACGCAGCCTGCCTGTTTTCATCCCCTGCATGCCAGCGTCCTGACTCCTGCCTTTCATGTGGCGAGATTAGGAACCACGGGGCGGCTCACTTCAATTACACCGAGAGGCTGCTGGGGCAATCCTCTCTACTTCCCCAGAGTCTCTACTAACCCAGAGTCTCTATTACCCCAGAGTCTCTACTAACCCAGAGTCTATATTACCCCAGAGTCTCTATTACCCCAGAGTCTCTACTAACCCAGAGTCTCTACTTCCCCAGAGTCTCTCCTAACCCAGAGTCTCTACTTCCCCAGAGTCTCTACTTCCCCCGAGTCTCTATTACCCCAGAGTCTCTACTTCCCCAGAGTCTCTACTACCCCAGAGTCTCTATTACCCCAGAGTCTCTACTTCCCCAGAGTCTCTACTTCCCCAGAGTCTCTATAACCCCAGAGTCTCTACTTCCCCAGAGTCTCTCCTTCCCCAAAGTCTCTACTAACCCAGAGTCTCTCCTTCCCCAAAGTCTCTACTAACCCAGAGTCTCTACTTCCCCAGAGTCTCTCCTTCCCCAGAGTCTCTACTACCCCAGAGTCTCTCCTTCCCCAGAGTATCTACTACACCAGAGTCTCTACTACACCAGAGTCTCTATTACCCCAGAGTATCTACTTCCCCAGAGTATCTATTACCCCAGAGTCTCTACTTCCCCAGAGTCTCTATTACCCCAGAGTCTCTATTACCCCAGAGTCTCTACTTCCCCAGAGTCTCTATTACCCCAGAGTCTCTACTTCCCCAGAGTCTCTATTACACCAGAGTCTCTACTTCCCCAGAGTCTCTATTACCCCAGAGTCTCTACTTCCCCAGAGTCTCTATTACCCCAGAGTCTCTACTTCCCCAGAGTCTCTATTACCCCAGAGTCTCTATTACCCCAGAGTCTCTACTTCCCCAGAGTCTCTATTACCCCAGAGTCTCTACTTCCCCAGAGTCTCTATTACCCCAGAGTCTCTACTTCCCCAGAGTCTCTATTACCCCAGAGTCTCTACTTCCCCAGAGTCTCTATTACCCCAGAGTCTCTATTACCCCAGAGTCTCTACTTCCCCAGAGTCTCTATTACCCCAGAGTCTCTACTTCCCCAGAGTCTCTATTACCCCAGAGTCTCTACTTCCCCAGAGTCTCTATTACCCCAGAGTCTCTATTACCCCAGAGTCTCTACTTCCCCAGAGTCTCTATTACCCCAGAGTCTCTACTTCCCCAGAGTCTCTATTACCCCAGAGTCTCTACTTCCCCAGAGTCTCTATTACCCCAGAGTCTCTATTACCCCAGAGTCTCTATTACCCCAGAGTCTCTATTACCCCAGAGTCTCTACTTCCCCAGAGTCTCTATTACCCCAGAGTCTCTATTACCCCAGAGTCTCTACTTCCCCAGAGTCTCTATTACCCCAGAGTCTCTACTTCCCCAGAGTCTCTATTACACCAGAGTCTCTACTTCCCCAGAGTCTCTATTACCCCAGAGTCTCTACTTCCCCAGAGTCTCTACTACCCCAGAGTCTCTACTTCCCCAGAGTCTCTATTACCCCAGAGTCTCTACTTCCCCAGAGTCTCTATTACCCCAGAGTCTCTATTACCCCAGAGTCTCTACTTCCCCAGAGTCTCTATTACCCCAGAGTCTCTACTTCCCCAGAGTCTCTATTACCCCAGAGTCTCTACTTCCCCAGAGTCTCTACTACCCCAGAGTCTCTACTTCCCCAGAGTCTCTATTACCCCAGAGTATCTACTTCCCCAGAGTCTCTATTACCCCAGAGTCTCTACTTCCCCAGAGTCTCTATTACCCCAGAGTCTCTACTTCCCCAGAGTCTCTATTACCCCAGAGTCTCTACTTCCCCAGAGTCTCTATTACCCCAGAGTCTCTACTTCCCCAGAGTCTCTATTACCCCAGAGTCTCTACTTCCCCAGAGTCTCTATTACACCAGAGTATCTACTACCCCAGAGTCTCTACTTCCCCAGAGTCTCTACTTCCCCAGAGTCTCTACTTCCCTGCACCACCACCCCCACCATTTCTTCCTAACTCCCCATTCGCTAAGCCATCCCTCTCCACCCTCCCAGGATGCCAATCTGCTAAGGAGAAGCCAAATGAGTTCAAACGCATGTAGAGGGTAGAGTGATAAGATTGGACAAGAGGTTACTGTTAGGATTCTGGCAAGAAGACCACTTTAGCGGGTTTAGAGTAAGGGTGAGGGTGTGTTTCTGGCCAGGATGGATGTTTTAGCTTTCAGTGTGTGTATGTGTGTGTGTGTGTCTGTGTGTGTGTGTGTGTGTGTGTGTGTGTGTGTGTGTGTGTGTGTGTGTGTGTGTGTGTGTGTGTGTGTGTGTGTGTGTGTGTGTGTGTGTGTGTGTGTGTGTGTGTGTGTGTGTGTGTGTGTGTGTGTGTGTGTGTGTGTGTGTGTGTGTGTGTGTGTGTGTGTGTGTGTGTGTGTGTGTGTGGTGTGTGTGTGTGTGTGTGTGTGTGTGTGTGTGTGTGTGTGTGTGTGTGTGTGTGTGTGTGTGTGTGTGTGTGTGTGTGTGTGGAGAGAATAACACCATTCTACAGTATGTTGTACAATACATTATCAAAGGAGATACAAGGTTAATAAACAAGCATCAATTATTGTAAATATATATTGACGTTTCAAATAATTTTGGATACTCACCAAGCTTTTAAAATGAAACTTCCCCATACACTGAATACTAAAATGTCTAAGATGAAGGCATCACAGCTTAAATGTGGTCCTCTGTAGCTCAGCTGGTAGAGCACGGCGCTTGTAACGCCAAGGTAGTGGGTTCGATCCCCGGGACCACCCATACACAAAAAAAAGTTTTATGCAATGTATGTAAGTCGCTTTGGATAAAAGCGTCTGCTAAATGGCATATTATTATTTATTATTGAAACATGTCTAAGATGAAGGTATCACAGCTAAACATGTCTAAGATCAAGGCCTCACAGCTAAGTGGTAAACAGAGTGTGGGCCAGACTGCTGCCTTACCTTTTTCCTCACTCACAGTATCAACAACGTCCGTCCACAGAGTGGGTTCAAGTTACATGTGCATCAAAACACTGGCCCAAATGGCACTCTATTCGCTATATAGTGCACTACCTTTGACCAGAGCCCCATAGGTTACTATGTAGGGAATAGGGTGCCATTTGGGATGCACACACTATCAAAGATTGCAACTATGATCTCTGCTGCATTTCCTTGTTTACTTTCTGCAGCACTCAAAGACACAAACAAGCATTCCATCAACAGCGACTGGAAGATAGACCACCCAGGAGCCTTCAACATGGCGGGCACCACCGTTCACTACGTCCGGAGAGGACTGTGGGAGAAAATGTCCGCCAAAGGCCCCACAACCTCCCCGCTGCATCTCATGGTGAATGACAGATTTCCTTATGTCTCTGTAAACCTGAGTTCAAATACTATTTGGAATCTTTCACCTACTTTCAGCATTTGCTTTAGCCTGCCTGGAGTGCAGGGTAGGGTTGGGCAAGGTAGGGTTGGGCAGGGTAGGGTTGGGCAGGGTAGGGTTGGGCAGGGTAGGGTAGGGTTGGGCAGAGCAGGGTAGGTTTGGGCAAGGTAGGGTTGGGCAGGGTAGGGTTGGGCAGGGTAAGGGTTGGGCAGGGTAGGGTTGGGTAGGGTTGGGTAGGGTTGGGCAGGGTAGGGTTGGGCAGGGTAGGGTTGGGTAGGGTTGAGCAGGGTAGGGTTGGGCAGGGCAGGGTAGGGTTGGGCAGGGTAGGGTTGGGCAGGGTAGGGTTGGGCAGGGGTAGGGTAGGGCAGGGTAGGGTTGGGTAGGGTTGGGCAGGGTAGGGTTGGGCAGGGTAGGGCAGGGTAGGGTTGGGCAGGGCAGGGTAGGGTAGGGTTGGGCAGGGTAGGGTTGGGCAGGGTAGGGTTGGGCAGGGTAGGGTTGGGTAGGGCAGGGTAGGGTTGGGCAGGGTAGGGCAGGGCAGGGTAGGGCTGGGCAGGGTAGGGTTGGGCAGGGTTGGGCAGGGTAGG
Source organism: Coregonus clupeaformis (assembly GCF_020615455.1). Classification (NCBI taxonomy): domain Eukaryota; kingdom Metazoa; phylum Chordata; class Actinopteri; order Salmoniformes; family Salmonidae; genus Coregonus; species Coregonus clupeaformis. The sequence continues at coordinate 46,455 of NW_025534154.1, forward strand.
GTTGGGTAGGGCAGGGTAGGGTAGGGTTGGGCAGGGTAGGGTTGGGCAGGGTAGGGTTGGGCAGGGTTGGGCAGGGCAGGGTTGGGCAGGGTAGGGTTGGGTTGGGCAGGGTAGGGTAGGGTTGGGCAGGGTAGGGTTGGGCTACCAGGGCTATGCAGCATTTCATTATTGTGGTCAAGTCCCCTAGTCCTGAGGCGCTACCAGGGCTGTGCAGGTTCATTATTGTGGTCATGTCCCCTAGTCCTGAGGCGCTACCAGGGCTGTGCAGGTTCATTATTGTGGTCATGTCCCCTAGTCCTGAGGCGCTACCAGGGCTGTGCAGGTTCATTATTGTGGTCAAGTCCCCTAGTCCTGAGGCGCTACCAGGGCTGTGCAGGTTCATTATTGTGGTCAAGTCCCCTAGTCCTGAGGCGCTACCAGGGCTGTGCAGGTTAATTATTGTGGTCAAGTCCCCTAGTCCTGAGGCGCTACCAGGGCTGTGCAGGTTCATTATTGTGGTCAAGTCCCCTAGTCCTGAGGCGCTACCAGGGCTGTGCAGGTTCATTATTGTGGTCAAGTCCCCTAGTCCTGAGGCGCTACCAGGGCTGTGCAGGTTCATTATTGTGTTCATGTCCTCTAGTCCTGAGGCGCTTCCAGGGCTATCAAATAAAATAAAATGGTATTTGTCACATGCGCCGAATACAACAGGTGTAGACCTTACAGTGAAGGGCTTACTTACAGGCCCTTAACCAACAATGCAGTTTTAAGAAAGAATACCCCAAAAATCACAAAAAAATACAATATAAAATAATACGAAATAAAAGTAACAAATAATTAAAGAGCAGCAGTAAAAATAACAATGCAGGTTCGTTATTGTGGTCGGGTCCACTAGTCCTGAGATGCTTCCAGGGCTATGCAGGATTTTGTTCCAGCCCAGCACTAAAACACCAGATCCAACTAATCAACTAATCATCAAGGCCTTGATTAAAGTTTTCAGTGCTGGGCTGGAACAAAAAACTGCTTACCTTGTAGCTTTTTCTGACTGATGTAGTAGGTGACCTCTGAACTCACAAACCCTTTATGAACTCATCATATATAAGGGTTTGTTATTACACTGCTGTACAATAGACAAACCAGTAAACAGTGACTCAACTGTCATGTCTAACGAAGAACTACGGAATTTCTGGTGGTACTATATCCACAGGTGGAAGCACACACCCCATATGTCAGGTCAGGTTGTGAGTTGGCCTCTGACCAGCCTGGCAGACTGAGCGCAGCCGGGATTAATGATTGAGGATATGATGGGCTGCACGGCTGCCGTTATTAGCTGGCTGCGGCTAGCGACATCTCTGTCATTGCTGGGATTAGAGTTATAATTTTAATAGGATTAGCCTCCTGACAATTCCAGCAGTGCTACTAATGAGATTAAGTTAAGGGTGGGGGTGTGCATCATGAGAAATCGGGCCCCGCACAGTGGTTTCATAAAGTAATAAACGTTAATTGATAACAGTAGTGTGTGGGCGGCAATATGATATCAAATCAATATGATATCAAATCAGTATGATATCAAATCAGTATGATATCAAATCAGTATGATATCAAATCAGTATGATATCAAATCATGTCTCAGTGGCCTTGAAAAGTGCCTCTTCAAAAACAGCTGTTCGTTTCTTCTACATTTTGGAAATGAAGTGTATGTATTGTAATGTTTTTATTACAATGTATTTACGAGGAGGTAGTCTTTTGAGAAGCTATCCAATTTTTGTGTACTTTGACAATTAGTTGAAGACCAAGGCTCAAATAAATACAAGTCTTTCTTCTAAAATAATCCCTAGTCCCTAACCCCTAACCCCTAGTTTCTTACCCCTAGACCAGGGATACTCAAATCTGGACCTTGAGTCCAGTTCCACATGTTTTACCTGGTAGTTAATTGCATTCACATGGTACCCCGGGTTTAAACCAGTCCCTTACTAAATTGCAATAATTAAAATCTAGTGTGGAACTGGACTCGAGATCCAGATTTGTGTATCCAGGCTCTGTCGTAGCCGGCCGCGACCGGGAGACCCATGGGGGCGGCGCACAATTGGCCCAGCCTCGTCCAGGGTAGGGGAGGGAATGGCCGCTAGGGATGTAGCTCAGTTGGTAGAGCATGGCGTTTGCAACGCCAGGGTTGTGGGTTCGTTTCCCCACGGGGGGGGGCCAGTATGAAAAAAATAATGTATGCACTCACTAACTGTAAGTCGCTCTGGATAAGAGCGTCTGCTAAAATGACTAAAATGTAAAAAAAAAAAAATATGTATCCCTGGACACGTATGGTCGCAGCTCCACCTTGCCCTCCACATTGACAGGCTAGTTGGACTTTACGCCATGTCATGTTTGTTACAGGAATGGGTCAAACTGAATCCACAAACTGGAGGAAATAACATCAAACATTAGACAAATAATAGACAAACGTTGACCTCGTATTATCCACCTGACCCAGGTGCTGCTGTTTAAACTTGAGGCAATAATGTCAAACATTAGACAAACATTACTCAAACGTTGACCTCGTATTATCCACCTGACCCAGGTGCTGCTGTTTAAAACTTGAGGCAATAATGTCAAACATTAGACAAACATTACTCAAACGTTGACCTCGTATTATCCACCTGACCCAGGTGCTGCTGTTTAACGAGCAGAACCATGGGATCCATTACGAGTACACCATCCCCACAGAGGCTAACATGCAACCCCAGGGGGGGCTGGGACCAGGGGCCATGCCCAGCGAACCCCTTTTCATGTGGACCCACTCTGGCTGGGAGGACTGCCATGCCGTGTGTGGAGGAGGTAGGACCACCAACACACCCCATTGACATCCAGCAGTATGAGGTAGGACCACCAACACACCCCATTGACATCCAGCAGTATGAGGTAGGACCACCATCACACCCCATTGACATCCAGCAGTATGAGGTAGGACCACCATCACACCCCATTCACATCCAGCAGTAGGAAGTAGGACCACCATCACACCCCATTGACATCCAGCAGTAGGAGGTAGGACCACCATCACACCCCATTGACATCCAGCAGTAGGAAGTAGGACCACCATCACACCCCATTGACATCCAGCAGTAGAAGGTAGGACCACCAACACACCCCATTGACATCCAGCAGTATGAGGTAGGACCACCATCACACCCCATTGACATCCAGCAGTATGAGGTAGGACCACCATCACACCCCATTGACATCTAGCAGTAGGAGGTAGGACCACCATCACACCCCATTGACATCCAGCAGTAGGAGGTAGGACCACCATCACACCCCATTGACATCCAGCAGTAGGAGGTAGGACCACCATCGTTCAGTCTCATTACGTATTGTATTTGTTTTTAGCTAGAGTAGAAACAGGGGTTGTGACAGGTTAAGAGGAGTTAACAGTCTGAGGGGTGTACTCTGGCTTTGAACCCTGGTGGTCTCCAGCGGGGAATTGAGCCAGGAGTGCACTTGTTGTGGTTTTGACAGGATAGGTAAGAAAGAATGGAGAGATAGATGAGGTGGAGAGACACAGTAATGAGTGCGGCGGAACCCGGATTTGAACCCCAGTGTCCTATGACAATGTGTAGTCTGGAGTCGGCATTGCTAGCACTCATGTGCAGTGCATTCGGAAAGTATTCAGACCCCTTGACTTTTTCCACATTTTGTTACGTTACAGCCTTATCCTAAAATGGATTAAATTGTTTTTGCACATTTATATTTTTAAAAAACGGAAATATCACATTTACATAAGTATTCAGATCCTTTACTCAGTACTTGGTTGAAGCACCTTTGTCAGCGATTACAGCCTCGAGTCTTCTTGGGTATGACGCTACAAGCTTGGCACACCTGTATTTGGGGAGTTTCTACCATTCTTCTCTGCAGATCCTCTCAAGCTCTGTCAGGTTGGATGGGGAGCGTTGCTGCACAGCTATTTTCAGGTCTCTCCAGAGATGTTCGATTGGGTTCAAGTCCGGGCTCTGGCTGGGCCACTCAAGGACATTCAGGGACTTGTCCCGAAGCCACTCCTGCGTTGTCTTGGCTGTGTGCTTAGGGTCATTGTCCTATTGGAAGGTGGACCTTCGCCCCAGTCTGAGGTCCTGAGCACTCTGGAGCAGGTTTTCATCAAGGATCTCCCTGTACTTTGCTCCGTTCATCTTTCCCTTGATCCTGACTAATCTCCCAGTCCCTGCCGCTGAAGAACATCCCCACAGCATGATGCTGCCACCACCATGCTTCACCGTAGGGATGGTGCAAGATTTCCTCCAGACGTGATGCTTGGCATTCAGGCCAAAGAGTTAAATCTTGATTTAATCAGACCAGATAATCTTGTTTCTCATGGTCTGAGAGTCTTTAGGTGCCTTTTGGCAAACTCCAAGCGGGCTGTCATGTGCCTTTTACTGAGGAGTGGCTTCCGTCTGGCCACTCTACCATGAAGGCCTGATTGGTGGAGTGCTGCAGAGATGGATGTCCTTCTGGAAGGTTTTTCCATCTCCACAGAGGAACTCTGTAGCTCTGTCAGAGTGACCATCAGGGTTCTTGGTCACTTCCCTGACCAAGGCCCTTCTTCCCCGATTGCTCAGTTTGGCCTTGGCGGCCAGCTCTAGAAAGAGTCTTGGTGGTTCCAAACTTCTTCCATTTAAGAATGATGGAGGCCACTGTGTTCTTGAGGACCGTCAATGCTGCAGACATTTTTTGGTACCCTTCCCCAGATCTGTGCCTCGACACAATCCTGTCTCGGAGCTCTACAGATAATTCCTTCGACCTTCGACCTCATGGCTTGGCATTTCCTCTAACACGCAGTGTCCACTGTGAGACCTTATATAGACAGGTGTGTGCCTTTCGAAAAATCATGTCCAATCAATTTGATCCATTTTAGAATAAGGCTGTAAAGTAACAAAATGTGGGAAAAAGTAAAGGTTGTCTGAATACTTTCCGAATGCACTGTATGCGCTCAGTTGAACCGTTTCAGGGATGTGACGTTTCATGATTAATGCTTACTATCTGGCTGATCAGTGATGTTAGTTGATGTTAGTTGAGATGTTAGTTGAGTACCAGGGAGAAGAGAAACCAAGCAGTTTATGACACTCTCTATTATGTGATGATCATCAATACAATCAATAGCCCAATTCTCTACAAAGATTTAAATTATTTATATGATTTATATGAACTATAATTCAAGCCTTACGTTACCACTCAGTGGTAAATGACCACACCCCCACTTTGCTTGAGTAAAGTAAGTAAGCCCATAGGGCCTATGTCCTGTTTTTGAAGAATGAGGCAGCTTGATGTACAAGAACACCCCCTGAACAGGTTGCAAGTCTGTCTCAGGGCATTGCTTGATCCCTTTCCAATACTTTGTCGTTCATATTAGATTTTTTCTTCTCCAGGAGAAAGAAAGACTATCGTCACCTGCACCAACATTGTCAACAAAACTACGAGTGTGGTGGACAACCGAAGATGTCGTCACCTGACCAAACCTGAGCCTCAAGTCCGCAAGTGCAACGAGCAGCCCTGCCAGACAAGGTAAAGATCAGCCCTGCCAGACAAGGTAAAGATCAGCCCTGCCAGACAAGGTAAAGATCAGCCCTGCCAGACAAGGTAAAGATCAGCCCTGCCAGACAAGGTAAAGATCAGCCCTGCCAGACAAGGTAAAGATCAGCACTGCAAGACAAGGTAAAGATCAGCCCTGCCAGACAAGGTATGTATGAAAAATGTATGCACTCACTAACTGTAAGTCTCTCTGGATACGAGCGTCTGCTAAATGACTAAAATGTAAAATGTGAGGTAAAGATCAGCCCTGCCAGACAAGGTAAAGCTATGGAACTTTTCTCCATACTTTATTTAAAATTCCTGTATTTTCTCTAAAATAGTATTTATTTCATATTAATGATCATATAAATACCCCCTTTCTTTTGATTCATGACAAACAAGCACCATTACAAAGCATTTGGTGTTAGGTAGCACCCGATTACATTTTGAGTACGAATCTGAGAGTGAACACGTTATCTATCCTTCTGTGTTAGGTGGTCCCGAATTGTTGTTAAATACATCCCAGCTAGCACAGAACATTCCCATAACGTTCTGGGAACCAAAATGTGTTAGCTGGGAAGGAAGTACCAGGAAGTATCCGAAACAGGATTGTAAAGTACAGCATTACATACCCTTTTCACAGATGCGCAAGTTGATGGCCCTCGGGAGAGGGGAACATTGTCCATTCACATGCATTCCTCTGATATGTAGGAAGGGGAGCACTTTCATTGTCGCACCCCACCTACTCTTATGAGGAATCATTTAATTAAGTAAATTCATTTTCCGGAGGACTCCTTTTATCTCGCATGCACATTTATACATCTAAGGGGACCAAGATAATCAGGCATTGAAATGGGCTCCCATCTAAGGGGCCCAAGATAATCAGGTATTAAAATGGGCTCCCATCTAAGAGGCCCAAGATAATCAGGTATTAAAATGGGCTCCCATCTAAGAGGCCCAAGATAATCAGGTATTAAAATGGGCTCCCATCTAAGAGGCCCAAGATAATCAGGTATTGTCTCCGGAGACTATTGAATTAGAAGGAGACAAAGAAGGGCTGACTATTCATTGTTTTATGTCATTTTTTTCTTGGTGTCGTCGTTTGACAGCTTTGAATTTGGGCTTTACCATCGGCCTTTCCAACTGCTCGTATTTGAACCAACACCATTCGAGACTATTCACCGACGACAAATTGTTACCATGAGGTGTTGTAAGGGGAAAAACAAAGTGCTTGTACAATATGCATGTCCCTTCTTTCTCAGACTTTGTTATAATTGGCAGATAGTCTGATAGTCTGTGGTCCCGTGTGGCTCAGTTGGTAGAACATGGTGCTTGCAACGTCAGGGTTGTGGGTTCGATTCCCATGGGTGACCAATATGAAAATGTATGCTGTCGCTCTGGATAAGAGTGTCTGCTAAATGACTAAACATCTTACAAAAAAAATGATGGGGAGTTAAATTGCGTAATAGTGAAATTCATTGAGAACAGACTTTTTAATTCCTAAGGAAGAATGATGTTGCTATTGAGTCATGTTGCTCATGTGGCTCAAAGAGAAATCAAACTTCACTTCGCCATGCCAAAGTCTGGCATGCTTGTTGACAATGACAGTTGATCATGTGCTCATCCAGCAAGTTCTGGTAGTTCCTGGAAATGGTTGTTACACTTTAGTTGGAGGACCTTCTGTAACAACTTCTTAACACATTTATAGAAGTGTTCCGTGATATACTCTGAAGTGCTGCAAACTCTGTCGTTAAAGGGGCAATCTGAGATTGGTACATACATTTTTGAACTTTTAAATTAATGATTTATAGCCATTGATTCTTGAAGAATATGACAAAATAAATACTAAAAATTAGCATAGCTCAACTGTCTTACTCCATCAGAACCCACAATATGAGCTTGTTTTAGTCCATTGTCTTTTTTAAGTCATTTAGCAGACGCTCTTATCCAGAGCAACTTACAGTTAGTGAGTGCATACATTTTCATACTGGCCACCCCGTGGGAAACAAACTCACAACCCTGGCGTTGCAAGCGCCATGCTCTACCAATTGAGCTACTTGTCTTACTCTCAGCTGTTTCCCCAAAAAAATTATGGGGTGAGCGATTTCCTGCTGTTTAGATCCCAGATTGCCCCTTTAATGCTGACGTAAACTGAGCCTTAGATCACCCATTGCATATTGGATTGAGGTGATACACTAAATCACATTTGTTGACAGAAGCCAGTACAAACATTTACATAAAGCTCACAGAGTTGTTGTTTTGCCTCGCTTAGAAACATGTATCGCAGCCCTTCTGCCCCGGCCCTATACCAGTAAAGTTACTTCCCTTATCTTCCTACAGATGGACACTAGACAGCTAGTCCAATGCTAGTCCAATGCTAGTCCAATGCTAGTCCAATGCTAGTCCACACTCGCTGCTGACATTTACATTCCCCCACAATGCATTACCTGGAAATCATTAGTTCCTCTCTCTTATCTCGCATATGTATCTGGGGTATTACACTTCATCTGCAGCCGAGCGGTGAGCAGCAAGCTGTGAGCTTTCATCACCCCGAGTCGCAGATAAATGACATTTACAGTCCTGCCGCGCTCAACAACAAAGAATCCCGGGCAATCAGATAACAGCAGAACAGACCACTGAATCTGTGGATCTGATGTCAGATGGGGATGTGCGGGGAGGGGAGGGGTGAGGAGAGAGGGAGCGTGATAGGTCAACAAGGCCACGTCATGTTCCTGTCTGGCCCGAGCAGACTTCCAGCTGGACCGTGTCCTCTCCGGCTGCTCTACCCTGATCGTGGTCACTGAGGGGAGGCTTGGATGGAGCATCATCCACCAGCAGAACCGGACTCTCACTGGTGCCTCTGACTGCACATCTGTCACCCAGATGGGGCCACATTACGTCAGAACCAGCCTGGTAGCCTTCCTCTAGGGCTGGGCTTGGGCCTGGTTGTCTGTTTATGGGATGCCATTAACACTGAGATGAGATCCCCCCTCCTTTTCGCGCACACACACACACACACACACATACAAACACACACACACATACACACAGACACACACACACATACACTCCCCGTTCACTTTCCTGCTCCTCGGCTTAGGTTTCGCTGTTGAATGGGAATGAGGTCTGGTGGCCACATTGTTTACACAAAGCAGGTGGTTGTTGTGGGGAGAGATGTTGTCTTTGTGATATATACTGTGTGTACAGTACCAGTCAAAAGTTTGGACACACCTACTCATTCAAGGGTTTTTCTTTATTTTTACAATTTTCTACACTGTAGTATAATAGCGAAGACATCAAAACTATGAAATAACACATATGGAATCATGTAGTAACCAAAAAAGGGTTAAACAAATCAAAATATATGTTATATTTGAGATTCTTCAAATACCACCCTTTGCCTTGATGACAGCTTTGCACACTCTTGGCATTCTCGCAACCAGCTTCACCTGGAATGCTTTTCCAACAGTCTTGAAGGAGTTCCCACATATGCTGAGCACTTGTTGGATGCTTTTCCTTCACTCTGCCGTCCGACTCATCCCAAACCATCTCAATTGGGTTGAGGTCGGGGGATTGTGGAGGCCAGGTCATCTGATGCAGCCCTCCATCCCTCTCCTTCTTGGTCAAATAGCCCTTACACAGTCTGGAGGTGTGTTGGGTCATTTTCCTGTTGAAAAACAAATGATAGTCCCACTAAGCCCAAACCAGATGGGATGCCGTATCGCTGCAGAATGCTGTGGTAGCTATGCTGGTTAAGTGTGCCTTGAATTCTAAATAAATCACAGACAGTGTGTGATGAGGTGATTTCAAAGGAGTCAGGCACAGGATGGTAAATCACAAAATAACAGGATTTATTCTGAAACCCCTTGACACGCAGCTCCAGCAGCGCGCCGACACTGCCCTCGGGGATTGCCAGGAGAACACGGAACAGGGCGAGCCGGATGGCGACGGTGGAAATCCCGCAATAGGGAGGATATCCCTCACTGGAACCCAGCACTGCTCCTCCGGACCGTACCCCTCCCACTCCATGAGGTACTGAAGGCCCCCCACCCGACGCCTCGAATCCAGGATGGAATGGACGAAGTACTCCGGGGCCCCCTCGATGTCCAGAGGGGGCGGAGGAACCTCCCGCACCTCAGACTCCTGGAGCGGACCAGCCACCACCAGCCTGAGGAGATACACATGGAACGAGGGGTTAATGCTGTAATCTGGAGGGAGTAATAACCTATATGTAACCTCGTTTATCCTCCTCCGGCCCCACAAACCGCAGGCTCAGCTTCCGGCAGGGCAGGTGGAGGGGCAGATTCCAGGTCGAGAGCCAGACCCGATCACCCGGTACCAAGACCGGGGCCTCACTGCGGTGGCGGTCAGCGTTGGCCTTCTGGCGACGCACGGCGCGCTGGAGGTGGACGTGAGCAGCGTTCCACATCTCCTCTGTGCGCCGAAACCAGTCATCCACCGCAGGAGCTTTGGTCTGGCTCTGATGCCACGGTGCCAGAACCGGCTGATAACCTAAAACACATTGAAAGGGCGATAGGTTAGTGGAGGAGTGGCGGAGAGAGTTCTGGGCATATTCTGCCCATGGCAAGAACACCGACCACTCCCCCGGCCGGTCCTGGCAGTAGGACCGCAGGAACCTACCCACATCCTGATTCACCCGTTCCACCTGCACACTACTCTCGGGGTGAAACCCAGAGGTCAGGTTGACCGAGACCCCCAGATGTTCCATGAACGCCTTCCAGACCCTGGATGTAAACTGGGGACCCCGGTCAGACACTATGTCCTCTGGCACCCCGTAGTGCCGGAAGACGTGAGTAAACAGGGCCTCCGCAGTCTGCAGGGCCGTGGGGAGACCGGGCAGAGGAAGGAGGCGGCAGGCTTTTGAAAAGCGGTCCACAACGACCAGCATGGTGGTGTTACCCTGAGAGAGGGGAAGATCAGTGAGAAAGTCAATTCACCTGTGGGAACATGGCCATTGTGGAACTGGGCTGTAACTTACCCGCTGGGAGGTGCCTACGTGCCGTACTTTGGGCGCACACCGAGCAGGAGGAGACATATACCCTCATGTCCTTAGCCAAGGTAGGCCACCAGTACTTTCCGGTCAGGCAGCACATTGTACAACCGATACCTGGGTGACCAGAGGAGGGGGACGTGTGTGTCCAATAGATCAGATGGTCACGGACAAGAGATGGCAGGTACTGCAGCCCAGCTGGACACTGAGGTGGAGATGGCTCTGTGCGTAACGCCCGCTCTATGTCTGCGTCCATCGCCCACACTACAGGTGCCACAATGCAAGAGGCCGGGAGTATGGGGGTGTTGTCTATGGGCCTCTCCTCTATCTTGTACAGCCGTGACAGTGCGTCTGCCTTCACGTTCTTCGTACCCGGGATGTAAGATAGTGTAAAATCAAACTGGGTGAAGAATAGGGCCCATTTGGCCTGGCGAGGGTTCAGCCTCCACACGGTCAGGGCTCGGACAACAGCCAACAGCTCCCGATCACCAACGTCATAGTTCTGCTCCGCCGGGCTGAGCTTCTTGGAGAAGAAGGCACAGGGGCGGAACTTGGGTGGCGTGCCCGAGCGTTGAGATAGGAAAGCGCCTACCCCTACCTCGGACGTATCCACCTCCACTATGAACGGTAGTAATGGATCGGGATGGGCCAGTACCCCGGCTGAGGTAAACAGAACCCTCAGGTTACTGAAGGCCCTGTCAGCCTCAGCAGACCAGCGGAGCCGGGACGGCCCAACCTTCAACAGAGATGTGATGGGAGCTGCGACCTTGCCAAAGCCCTGGATAAACCTCTGATGGTAGTTGGCAAAGCCAATAAAGCACTGGACCTCCTTGACCGTGGTTGTAGTCGGCCAATTACGCATGGCTGAAATGTGATCTCCCTCCATTCCACACCTGAGGTGGTAATGCGGTATCCGAGGAAGGAGACGGACTGTTGGAAAAACAGACACTTTTCTGCCTTGGCATAAAGGTAATGTTCCAACAGTCGGGCCAGCACTTTGCAAACCAGGGACACATGCTCGGTGCTCGTAGCGGAATACACCAGAATGTCATCGATGTAGACCACTACACTGCGACCAAGCATTTCCCAAAACACCTCGTTCACAAAGGACTGGAAAACGGATGGAGCATTCATCAAACCATACGGTATCACCACGTATTCGTAATGCCCGTGGTTGTGCTGAATGCTGTCTTCCACTTGTCCCCTTCTCGGAGACGCACCAGGTTGTACACACTCCGGAGATCTAATTTTGTGAAGAAGCACACCCCATGCATTGACTCTATCACAGATGGAATGAGGGGTAGAGGATACCTATAACGTATTGTCCCCGTGTTCAGTGCTCGGTAATCAATGCAAGGGCGCAGACCTCTGTCTTTCTTCTTCACAAAAAAGAAACTTGAGGAAGCGGATTGTCCAACCGGATGGCAATGTCCAACAGTTGATTGAAAGACAATGTGGTGTCCCGGCAGGCTAGCTCCCTTCGGACATCCTCTCGTAGATGGCACCGGAAGTGGTCGATGAGGGCCCGCTCGTTCCACACAGACCGAAACTCCAGGGTGAAGTCCTGCGCGGTCCTTGTCCCCTGCCTCAGATGGACCAGCTGCTCGCCCGCCTCTTTACCTTCGGGCAGGTGATCGAAGACGGCCCGAAAGAGGCGAGCAAACTCCCCGTAGTTGTCCAACGCGGCTCCTTCTTCACTCCAGACCGCGTTGGCCCACTCCAGGACTTTCCCCGAGAGGCAGGAAACGAGGGCGGACACCTTCTACCGCTCCGATGGAGCCGGGCTGATGTTCAAGAAGTATAAATCCAGTTGTAGGAGGAATCCCTGGCAGAGGGCAGTTGTCCCGTCAAAATCCCATGGTCGGGATATATGAATCCCTCTGGGTGCTGGGGTGTGGGTGGCTGGATCCGGTCGCTCAGCTGGCCCCGAAAGATCGGGTCCTCTCCTCTCCAGGCATTGGAAGATCTGGAGAACCCGATCCATCGCTTCTCCCAAGCTGGCTAGCATCGTCGAATGCTCCTGGACCCGTGCCACGACTCCAAGCAGGTGCTCCTCTCCTGCTGACTCCATGTCTGGGTGGGTGATTCTGTGATGAGGTTATTTCGAAGGAGTCAGGCGCAGGAGGGTAAATCACAGAATAACAGGATTTATTCTGAAACACAGAGTTACGAAGTAATGCGTCAAAACACTCCAGGGCGCAAAACAGGCGCACTGGAAAATACAAGGCGATACAAAATACACGGAGCTCCACCGAGCTTCTCTATCCTCCACAATAAACAATCACACACAAAGACAAGGGGGCAGAGGGAACACTTATACAGGTACTGATGAGGGGATATGAACCAGGTATGTGTAATAGACAAGACAAAACAAATGGAATGATGAAATGAGGAGCGGCAGTGGCTGGAAGGCCGGTGACGAAGAACGCCGAAGCCGGCCCGAACAAGGAGAGTTGGCAGCTTCGGAGGAAGTCGTGACACAGTGTCAGCAGCAAAGCACCCCAACACCATAACACTTCCTCCTCCATGCTTTACGGTGGGAACTGCACATGCGGAGATCATCCGTGGCGGTCCTCATGAGAGCCAGTTTCATCATAGTGCTTCGTGGGTTTTGGGACTGCACTTGAAGAAACATTCAAAGTTCTTGAAATGTTCTGTATTGACTGACCTTCATGTCTTAAAGTAATGATGGACTGTCGTTTCTCTTTGCTTATTTGAGCTGTTCTTGCCATAATATGGACTTGGTCTTTTACCAAATAGGGCTATCTTCTGTATACCCCACTACCTTGTCACAACACAACTGATTGGCTGAAACGCATTAAGAAGGAAAGAAATTCCACAAATTAACTTTTAAGAAGGCACACCATTAATTGAAATGCATTCCAGGTGACTACCTCATGAAGCTGGTTGAGAGAATGCCAAGAGTGTGCAAAGCTGTCATCAAGGCAAAGGGTGGCAATTTGAAGAATCTCAAATATAAAATATATTTTGATTTGTTTAACACTTCTTTGGTTACTACATGATTCCATATGTGTTATTTCATAGTATTCTACAATGTAAAGAATAGTAAAAATAAAGAATAATGAGTAGGTGTGTCCAAACTTTTGACTGGTAGTGTGTGTGTGTGTACTGTGTGCATATTGCATACGTGTATGTGTATGTGTACAGTGTTTGTGTATTAATGTGCTCTCTACCCTTCCAGGTGGATGATGACTGAGTGGACGTCTTGCTCTCGTACCTGTGGTAAAGGCTCTCAGAGCAGACAGGTTGCCTGCACCCTGCAGCTAGCCAACGGCACCCTGGTCAAAGCCAAGGATAGCGACTGTGCCGGCCCCAAGCCGGCCCCCACACAGCGCTGCGAGGGCCAGGACTGTCTCACCGTGTGGGAGGCTGGTGTGTGGTCTGAGGTATGGTCACTCTTAGTTGTGATGCACTACTCACTCAATTTCTTTTACATCATAGAAAATATGGATTAAAATGCATTTATTCTATGAATATTGTGTTTCAGTGTGATTTACACATGTTCACTTTACACAAGTCAAGTGGTGACCATGTGGCTCTGTGTTAACAGATTTGATGGTGTCCCTCTGTGATCTATGGCTGAATCTCAAATTGAAAACTGGGCCACAGAGCCCTTTATCGAGAGAGTACTTAGCTGATGTGTTCAGTAGTGACCACTAGTGTCCAAATTAGATTTAGCTGATGTGTTCAGTAGTGACCACTAGTGTCCAAATTAGATTTAGCTGATGTGTTCAGTAGTGACCAATAGTGTCCAAATTAGATTTAGCTGATGTGTTCAGTAGTGACCACTAGTGTCCAAATTAGATTTAGCTGATGTGTTCAGTATTGACCAATAGTGTCCAAATTAGATTTAGCTGATGTGTTCAGTAGTGACCACTAGTGTCCAAATTAGATTTAGCTGATGTGTTCAGTAGTGACCACTAGTGTCCAAATTAGATTTAGCTGATGTGTTCAGTAGTGACCACTAGTGTCCAAATTAGATTTAGCTGATGTGTTCAGTAGTGACCACTAGTGTCCAAATTAGACAGAATTAGAATTGAGACAATGCGCAATCCCATCTGCCACCTGGTCAAATTCAAAAGTTCTAAACCATTGTGTAGCCAGCTACTTTATAAAATAGCTAGCTTGCAGTCAGTTATGTTGCTAAGTAATAATCCCAAGATCCATTGGTAAAGTCTGCTAGCGAGGGCGTCGAGTCTGCGTAGATGCCCACTCGGTAGCAAGGAGAATTGAGGTAGCAGTGGAACCCTCGACAACTCGCCAGCTAGTCATTGAGATGACACGATTATGAACTTCAGTGAGCAAGAATGCACAAATAAAGTGGTCAAAGTGTTCGGCTCAAGATTCAATTTATGGGCAGAATGTACTTGATATACATTTAGTCTATTCACATTTTGCATTACGACTTTTAAAAAGTCTCACTAGAGTCAAAACTCACATAGACAGGGCTATTTAAGCTAATGTGGCAATGTTTAGCCCCAGAAGCTGATGTAGAGAGAGGTTTTAGAAAGATTCTAGCTCCCAGAATCCCCTCCTTGGCACTGCACTTAGAGGGGCTTACGCAATCATGCTGAGATTCCTTTGAGCTCTCTGTATAGCACCTGCAGATCACTGGCTCGGGCCTTGCTGCCAGCATCTCTCTCTATCCCTTCTTCCCTTCTCCCTCCTTCTCATGCTCCTTCCATTCCTCCCACCGTTTCAGGGCCTGCTGGCAGCAGACTAAAGGAACCAGGCCTCGACCAGCTCTCTAACAGTATCGATAAGGAGAAAATATCTCAATCGAGATTCTCTCTCATGTGGCTCCAATTTCTCGTTTTGAAGGTTTTGGTTTTCTCACACATTAAACACTGTTGCTCTTTCTCAGCCCCCGTTGAATTAAGTTTATGTAAGAAGTTGATGAGAGAAAATCCTTCTGTTTTGATAATGCCGTTGATGAAAAGCCGTTAATACTATCAAAGGGGAGTAAATTGATAAATTATTGTATGGGTGCATGAGTTCATAGCTTTCTAGTATTTGTAGTGTTTGCAGCTGTGTTTATGTGGGAGGGTGCATTTGTGGTTTCCCCTGTTTGTGGATGAGTCATTCGGTAAAAGGCAAGGTTACTCTAGGTTTAGACTTAGCTAATGCCCCGTGGACAGACATGTCCTCCACTCATCAAACTCTAGGTAAAGACTTAGCGAATGCCCCGTGGACAGACATGCCCTCCACTCATCAAACTCTAGGTAAAGACTTAGCTAATGCCCCCCGGACAAACACAACCTTCACTCATAAAACTCTTATGTGCTAGAGTGCCAGTGCATGTTCGCTCCCCCCTTCCCCTCCGGCAAGGAATTAAAACACAAAGAACTCAACAAAAATTGTCACATTTCACCAGACCATATACCATTGTAATAACCCTAGAATACAAGTGTCTTTATTAATTTAACCGACATTTATTTTTCATTATTTTATTATTCATTATTATTAAACCTTCTGTTTTACCTTCCTGTTCTATTGTTTAATTGGCTCTGAAAAGAAAACAAATGCAAACTGTCCAATTAAACAAAGGCTTAATCTGGCCCTATTGAATATGCCCCTCTCTCTCTCTCTCTCTCTCTCTCTCTCTCTCTCTCTCTCTCTCTCTCTCTCTCTCTCCCTCTCTCTCTCTCTCCGTCTCTCTCTCTCTCTCTCCCTCTCTCTCTCTCTCTCTCTCTCTCTCTCCCTCTCTCTCTCTCTCTCTCTCTCTCTCTCTCTCTCTCCGTCTCTCTCTCTCTCTCTCCCTCTCTCTCTCTCTCTCTCTCCTCTCTCTCTCTCTCTCTCCCTCTCTCTCTCTCTCTCTCTCTCTCTCTCCGTCTCTCTCTCTCTCTCTCTCTCTCTCTCTCTCTCTCTCTCCTCTCTCTCTCTCTCTCTCTCTCTCTCTCTCCGTCTCTCTCTCTCTCTCTCCCTCTCTCTCTCTCTCCGTCTCTCTCTCTCTCTCTCTCCCCTCTCTCTCTCTCTCTCTCTCTCTCTCTCTCTCTCTCTCTCTCTCTCTCTCTCTCTCTCTCTCTCTCTCTCTCTCTCTCTCTCTCTCTCTCTCTCTCTCTCTCTCTCTCTGTCTCTCTCTCTGTCTCTCTCTCTCTCTCTCTCTCTCTCTCTCTCTCTCTCTCTTTCAATTCAATTTCACTTTCGATTTAAGGGCTTTATTGGCATGAGAAACATATGTTTACATTGCCAAAGCAAGTGAAATAGATAATAAACAAAAGTGAAATAAACAATAAAAAAATTAACAGTAAACATTACACTCAGAAAAGTTCCAAAATAATAAAAACATTTCAAATGTCATATTATGTCTATATACAGTGTTGTAACAATGTGCAAATATTTAAAGTACAGAAGGGAAAATAAATAAACATAAATATGGGTTGTATTTAATTAATATATGGTGTTTGTTATTCACTGGTTGCCCTTTTCTTGTGGCAACAGGTCACAAATCTTGCTGCTGTGATGGCACACTTTGGTATTTCACCCAGTAGATAAGGGAGTTTATCAAAATGTGGTTTGTTTTCGAATTCTTTGTGGGTCTGTGTAATCTGAGGGAAATATGTGTCTCTAATATGGTCATATATTTGGCAGGAGGTTAGGAAGTGCAGCTCAGTATCCACCTCATTTTCTGGGCAATGTGCACATAGCCTGTCTTCTCTTGAGAGCCAGGTCTAACCTACAGCAGCCTTTCTCAATAGCAAGGCTATGCTCACTGAGCCTGCACATAGTCAAAGCTTTCCTTAAGTTTGGGTCAGTCACAGTGGTCAGGTATTCTGCCACTGTGTACTCTCTGTTTAGGGCCAAATAGCATTCTAGTTTGCTCTGTTCTTTTGTTAATTCTTTCCAATGTGTCAAGTAATTATCTTTTTGTTTTGTCATGATTTGGTTGGGTGTAATTGTGTTGCTGTCCTGGGGCTGTGGTGTCTCTCTCTCTCTCTCTCTCTCTCTCTCTCTCTCTCTCTCTCTCTCTCTCTCTCTCTCTCTCTCTCTCTCGCCATAGTAGCCACCCCTGCAATAACCCCCAATACATTAACCCAGTGACTTCAAAGGGCAACTAAATGAGTGTGTCTAGACCAAACAAGTGAAATTGACGAGTCCTCGGCCAGTGCAACCGACCTCCTTTCCTTCCCATCTGTGAAAAGACAGGTTTGTAAAATGGGGGGGAGTGGTTGGGATGAGGGGATAGCCCACCTTCCACCCAACAAAGAAAGAGAAGCTGCTCCCCTCCTATTCCTCACTCCCTCCCATTCTAGCATATGATTTAATGCTCCCCCTGCCGGAGGTTGTGGAGCGGACCATAACTCACCTGGGGATGGGGGTTGCTCGGGAGGGTCTAAAGCGAAACATCTGCCAACACCAGGCCGGGCAGAGAGGGCCAAGACTGACAGTGTATGTCCTTGCCTTTGATCACCCCCTCCCCCCCTTTTCTCCCCTCCTTGGTCCAATCCCCCAGGCAGCTGTGAACATGTAGGGGCAGAGGAGATGTGAAAAGAGATGATAGGAGGACGAAGGGGTAAAGAGGGACGGGACCTTGGGGGCGTGGCCTGATAGACAGGCTACAGGAAGAAGATGCCCCCCCCCCCTACCAGACTGATCTGGAATTAGCTCACACTAAATCAATCCTGAATGTAACCACTCCTTGGCAGGAAGTAATACTGACTCAAGTTCAGTGCCTGGGAGTAACATCCAAGTACATTTCCTCGTGGCTGATGGGGTCTTCTCTGTCAGACTCTCTGGCTAATTGGGTCATCTCTGTCAGACTCTCTGGCTGATAGGGTCATCTCTGTCAGACTCTCTGGCTGATGGGGTCATTTCTGTCAGACTCTGGCTGATGGGGTCATTTCTGTCAGACTCTGGCTGATGGGATCATCTCTGTCAGACTCTCTGGCTGATAGGGTCATCTCTGTCAGACTCTGGCTGATGGGGTCATCTCTGTCAGACTCTGGCTGATGGGGTCATTTATGTCAGACTCTGGCTGATGGGGTCATCTCTGTCAGACTTTCTGGCTGAAGGGGTCATCTCTGTCAGACTCTCTGGCTGATGGGGTCATTTCTGTCAGACTCTGGCTGATGGGGTCATTTCTGTCAGACTCTGGCTGATGGGGTCATCTCTGTCAGACTCTCTGGCTGATGGGGTCATCTCTGTCAGACTCTCTGGCTGATGGGGTCATTTCTGTCAGACTCTGGCTGATGGGGTCATCTCTGTCAGACTCTCTGGCTGATGGGGTCATCTCTGTCAGACTCTCTGGCTGATGGGGTCATCTCTGTCAGACTCTCTGGCTGATGGGGTCATTTCTGTCAGACTCTGGCTGATGGGGTCATTTATGTCAGACTCTCTGGCTGATGGGGTCATCTCTGTCAGACTCTCTGGCTGATGGGGTCATCTCTGTCAGACTCTCTGGCTGATGGGGTCATTTCTGTCAGACTCTGGCTGATGGGGTCATTTCTGTCAGACTCTGGCTGATGGGGTCATCTCTGTCAGACTCTCTGGCTGATGGGGTCATCTCTGTCAGACTCTCTGGCTGATGGGGTCATTTCTGTCAGACTCTGGCTGATGGGGTCATCTCTGTCAGACTCTCTGGCTGATGGGGTCATCTCTGTCAGACTCTCTGGCTGATGGGGTCATTTCTGTCAGACTCTGGCTGATGGGGTCATTTCTGTCAGACTCTCTGGCTGATGGGGTCATCTCTGTCAGACTCTCTGGCTGATGGGGTCATCTCTGTCAGACTATCTGGCTGATGGGGTCATCTCTGTCAGACTCTCTGGCTGATGGGGTCATCTCTGTCAGACTCTCTGGCTGATGGGGTCATCTCTGTCAGACTCTCTGGCTGATGGGGTCATCTCTGTCAGACAGATTAAAACAGTGCCACTGATCTAGAAAGATAAAAAATGTCCACTGATATATCAAGGTATTGACAGTCAAAAGCGATATGGCAGAAACCTTTGACCTTACAGTAAAAGGGAGGGGAGACAAGCATAGAGCCATCAACACATCGTGACAGCCATGCTCCTTTTGGAATAGGAGTCCCAAGTGGTACCCTATTCCCTACATAGTGCATTACTATTCACCAGGACCCATAGGGATCTGGTCAAAAGTAGTGCACTAAATAGGGAATAGGGTACCACTTGGGACTCATTAACACATTAGTATGTAGGTATCTTGGCTGCGTCGGACAAGGTCAGGAGGTCAGGAGGATGATCTGACGCCTTGATCACACAGACAGCGTCATTGCGCAAAATGGTACGCAGCATCATCTGGATGTGTGTGCAACAAAAGTTCAACATTCACCTTCTGCTACCATTTCTGTAAAGCCGTCTACCCATACAGTTTGACGCATACGTTCGATAAATCCAACGTGTGCACCACACAGAACGCACTGCAACTGCCTCTGCAACGCAATGCTGCAAGGCAAACGCAGCGTTCCATTGGAAATACATGTACTGAGACGCAGCCCAATGCATCCATCCCTGTGTTGCAGTGCTCGGTGAAGTGTGGGCGGGGGGCGCGCCATCGGCTGGTGAAGTGCACCAACCCTCGTAAGAAGTGTGACCTGTCGACCCTGCCCCGTGAGACGGACGACTGTGAGGACTACTCCAAGTGTTACATCTGGAGGACAGGAGACTGGGCCAAGGTGGGCACAGAGATATACAACTACTGCTACCATTACTGCTGCCATTACTACTACTACTACTACTACTACTACTACTACTACTACTACTACTACCTACTACTACTACTACTACTACCGCTACTACTACTGCTACTACTACTACACTACCTACTACTACTACTACTACCACATTACTACTACTACTACTACTACTCTACACATTACTACTACTACTACTACTACTACTACTACTACTACTACTACTACTACTACATACTACTACTGCTACACTACTACTACTACACGCTACTACTACTACTACTACTACTACTACTACTACTACTGCTACTACTACGACCACTACTACTACTACTACTACGCTACACTACTATTACTACTACTACTACTACTACTACTACTATACTACTACTACTGCTACTACTACTACACTGCTACTACTACACTACTAACTACGACTCACACTACTACACACTACTACACTACTACTACTACTACTATGCTACTGCTACTACTACTACTACACTACTACACTACTACAATACACTATACTACTACTGCTATTAACATTACTACGCTACTACTACACTACTACATTACTACCCAACCCATCGCACATACTACTACTACACCGCATACTACTACTACTACCAATGCATACTACCTTACTACTATACTACCACTACTACTACTACTACCGCTACAACTACTACTACTACTACTACTACTACCGCATACTACTACTAGTACTATACCGACACTACTACTACTACTACCGCTACTACTACTACTACTGCTACTACTACCGCTACTACTACTACTACTACTACTACTACGTACTACTACTACACTACTAC
>NW_025534154.1:72500-205000 GCF_020615455.1 Coregonus clupeaformis
TACTACTAGTACTATTATTACTACTAGTACCACTACTACTACTACTACTACAACTATAATAATGACAGTACTAGTGTTCTATTTAATTATTTGGGTTGTTAGTTGTCTGTATTATCACCCCTATTGAGAGTAGTTCCACAATAAACAGTAAGAGTGAATTGAGTTAAAATCTTACTGACCTCAACCCTGATTCCAACAATGACCTAAATGGCAAATTAGCTCAAAATGACCGTAGCCTTCTCTGCTGTATTAGCAAGACGTGTGGTTTGTAATGGCTGTCAGGTGTCTCCCACTGACTAGCTTCTGCCAACTACACTGAGGTAAAAGTGAAGTTTTAAGCCATTTTGGTGAAGTATAAAATGGACGATGCAACTTATAACATCGCTGTGTAAGCTGACTTTATACTGGGACACCGTCATGGGGGAGGGGTAATACAGCATTTGTTTTGTATGTGCAATGTACTGTGAATTTGCAAACTCCAAGTTTACTGGACGGTGGCAACACTAATGATCCACATTTCCACTGCGTTAACAGTTGACTCAGATGGCCCGGCCCTTTGTGAACATTGTTCCAATGGGGTGGCAAAGCGGTGAGGTTGTGGGAGCTGGGAACGGACGATATGTTTTCGAGTCATCGCTTTTCTCTTTTTTTCTTCAACTCGGTGGCTTTGCAGAACCACAAATCCCTTAATATGTGACTATAAACCACTTCATTTGTGGTAATGCTAATAAAAGTGCCCCTAGAATACTTTACATAGTCGTTATAACATGTTCATGGCCTACTGTAGCCATATACAGTAAATGGGAATGAACTCAATCACACCTAGAAAATCTTAACTAAATCGATCCTTATATAAATACATGGGCTTACTTTGACTTTTTCAAAAGCGTATTCGATTATTTCCTGTCTATTGCATTGTTGTATTCCACCTCTACATCTCAGCAGCTCAAAGGCGTGTATCTTTTGGGTCATTTTCAAGTCAAACTAAGGGATTGTGGGCAAAAACATCACTTTCTCTCTCTCTCTCTCTCTCTCTCTCTCTCTCTCTCTCTCTCTCTCTCTCTCTCTCTCTCTCTCTCTCTCTCTCTCTCTCTCTCTCTCTCTCTCTCTCTCTCTCTCTCTCTCTCTCTCTCTCTCTCTCTCTCGCTCTCGCTCTCGCTCTCGCTCTGCTCTCGCTCTCTCTCTCTCTCTCTCTCTCTCTCTCTCTCTCTCTCTCTCTCTCTCTCTCCTCTCTCTCTCTCTCTCTCTCTCTCTCTCTCTCTCTGTCTCTCTCTCTCTCTCTCTCTCTCTTCTCTCGTTCTCGCTCTAGCTCTCGCTCTCCGCTCTCGCTCTCTCTCTCTCTCTCTCTCTCTCTCTCTCTCTCTCTCTCATCTCTCTCTCTCTCTCTCTCTCTCTCTCTCTCTCTCTCTCTCTCCCTCTCCCTCTCCCTCTCCCTCTCTCTCTCTCTCTCTCTCTCTCTCTCTCTCTCTCTCTCTCTCTCTCTCTCTCTCTCTCTCTCTCTCTCTCTCTCTCTCTCTCTCTCTCTCTCTCTCTCTCTCTCTCTCTCTCTCTCGCTCTCGCTCTCGCTCTCGCTCTCTCTCTCTCTCTCTCTCTCTCTCTCTCTCTCTCTCTCTCTCTCTCTCTGCTCGCTCTCGCTCTCGCTCTCGCTCTGCTCCTCTCTCTCTCTCTCTCTCTCTCTCTCTCTCTCTCTGGAAATCTACAAATCGTCATGGGGAGTGCTCTGTCATATCCCTGCCAAACCCTGAGATGAATTTGCCATCTTCCCGAGCGTCGGTATGGCTAAAGCAGACTAATGTATCGGGTGAATAGGAGCGCCGCCGAGGCCGTTCTCTCGCTGCTCGCTCCGTCCAGACATGCCTGATCCCCAACATGCTGTTCTATTCACAACAGCTGTCTGTTATTTAAACACTCACCTCCACGTAAATGCATTACGAAGTCAGCTCATGTCGAAAAAGCCTCGAGTTGAAAGCGGACGGACTCCATCTCCCCAGCCCCCACCTTTTTTAAAGTCTAGAAAGCTGTTTTTTTTTTTATACATTGGAGAAGGGATTACAAGGCTATATTCATCTGGCTCTGCCACTATTCATCGCAGCGCCTCCTGTATAAAATTCACTCTGTCTCTGCCGGGTTGGACATATTTAGGCCTGAGTCTCTCTGTGTTTTGGCGAACAGCAGCCGGCCACTGAAACAGCTCGGGCTGGCCGCAGCCAAGAGCTGAAGCCGGTGTTCCACTCATGCCTTGGCAGGTCTTTCACCTCTGATTTTTGTCTTGGCCCAAGTGCGTGATGCAAGCTCATTATATGGATCACTCCTACATACATTCACATACTGGGGCACTGACCAGGGGCTGTGGTGGGTGACACTTAACACGAGGTCAAAAGTCATAATGCTTTCATAACCAAACGGATATCAAATGTCTGCTGTTATTTCCTTTCAATGTGTGTCCAATTAAGACCTAGACAACCAGGCGAGGGGAGTCCCTAACTCATCAATTAAGACCTAGACAACCAGGTGAGGGGAGTTCCTAACTCATCAATTAAGACCTAGACAACCAGGTGAGGGGAGTTCCTAACTCATCAATTAAGACCTAGACAACCAGGTGAGGGGAGTTCATATCTAATCAGTATGAGCTCATACCAACAAGTAAATATTGGACCATACTATAAAGTGTAAGCACATTATATTTTGCATTATATTTGACATTATGGCCACTGACATAATCTTATGCTGTGTGTTACAGTGTTGACAGGGCCTCTGATCTTATGCTGTGTGTTACGGTTTTGACAGTGCTCGGTCACCTGTGGTAAAGGCATGCAGTCCCGGGTTATCCAGTGCATGCACAAGATCACCGGGCGCCACGGCAACGAGTGCTTCACGTCGGAGAAGCCGGCGGCGTACCGGCCGTGTCAGCAACAGGCGTGCAACGAGAGGATCAACGTCAACACCATCACCTCGCCACGCCTGGGTAAGTATCACGTGATGTCATCACCGTCACCACCTCCTGAGTTCATGTTTAACAGGGTAGGGATCCATTCCAATTCAGTTCAGAAATGTTATTCAGAAAATGAATTGGAGAATTGCCCATTCTTTTCAGAGTCAGGTTTTTTTTATCAACACAGTTTATTCTTTGACTTAAAGTCTTTGACTTAAAGATTGAATATCAAAGAAGGCCTGAACTCACTTGATGCTTGCATGGGTTTAAGACACAAGTTGAGCTCTATCTTCATCTATAGAACTTGTTCTCAACTGGCTTACCTGGTTAAATAAAGGTGAAATAAAAATAAAATAAAATAGATTGACCCTGATACTGATAATAATTAATCTATAGATTAATATAATAACCTAATAAAATACTTATTATTAATAATTAATAAATTAACAATAACAATAATCCTTGTTGTTTGTTCCTGTTGTTTCTACTTAAATAACCGTTCCCCAGGTGCAGCTTGTATCACCATTCGAGCTCTTTTATCTATCATAGCTTCCCAAGTCCGTCGAAAGTTCCCAAGGGTTGCTCTGCCTCATTATTTCAGTATGGTACGAATCCATTAGATTCATAATTTGTCTCGCGCACAATGGGCTCTCTGACAGACATCGCGCTGTGTAGGGTTTCCAAAAGAGTATCCTCAAAGTATCTCGAGCTCATTCCGAGTCAGTTCAAAACCCATTAATTGGCCAGCGTTGATGTGGAAAGTTTGGCCCACCACTTCCCGAGCAAGGCAGAGGCCCCGGCAATCTAAATGTGCAATGTTTTGATGACTTCATGAAAAATATTATGTGCAGCCTCAAGCTGTGGGATTATGCTGCGTTGTATAATGCCGCCTATTCACGAGCATGCCAGACACAGCACTCAACGGCCTCCGTTGACCCCAGACACACCACTCAACGACCTCCGTTGACCCCAGACACACCACTCAACGACCTCTGTTGACCCCAGACACACCACTCAACGGCCTCCGTTGACCCCAGACACACCACTCAACGGCCTCCGTTGACCCCAGACACACCACTCAACGACCTCCGTTGACCCCAGACACAGCACTCAACGACCTCCGTTGACCCCAGACACACCACTCAACGGCCTCCGTTGACCCCAGACACACCACTCAACGACCTCCGTTGACCCCAGACACAGCACTCAACGACCTCCGTTGACCCCAGACACACCACTCAACGACCTCTGTTGACCCCAGACACACCACTCTACGACCTCCGTTGACCCCAGACACACCACTCAACGACCTCCGTTGACCCCAGACACACCACTCAACGACCTCCGTTGACCCCAGACACACCACTCAACGACCTCCGTTGACCCCAGACACACCACTCTACGACCTCCGTTGACCCCAGACACACCACTCAACGACCTCCGTTGACCCCAGACACACCACTCAACGACCTCCGTTGACCCCAGACACACTTGCCATTTTCCTTTTTTTTTAAGCCTGCAGTGAATTTCACGGTTTGCACGTTCCACCAACCCTTCTGCCCCCACGTCCCTGGGTGTGTCCCAAATGGCACCCTATTCCCTATACAGTGCACTATTTTGGACCAGAACATTATGGGCCCTGGTCAAAAGTAGTACACTATATAGGGAATAGGGTGCCATTTGGGACACAATCCCTGGATGGTTCCAGACGACGTCGTTCGAAAATGTTAAGCCTTCTGGGAAGAGTGTGCATAGTTTATCATAAATTGCAGCTGGGGAAGAGCTGCTGGGGCGGACAGGGCTGAGGCTGAGGTTGAAGCTGAGGCTGGGGCTGGGGCGGCCAGGGCTGAGGCTGAGGTTGAAGCTGAGGCTGGGGCTGAGGCTGGGGCTGAGGCTGGGGCTGGGGCGGCCAGGGCTGAGGCTGAGGTTGAAGCTGAGGCTGGGGCTGAGGCTGGGGCTGAGGCTGGGGCTGAGGTTGAAGCTGAGGCTGGGGCTGGGGCGGCCAGGGCTGAGGCTGAGGTTGAAGCTGAGGCTGGGGCTGAGGCTGGGGCTGAGATTGAAGCTGAGGCTGAGGCTGGGGCGGCCAGGGCTGAGGTTGAAGCTGAGGCTGAGGCTGGGGCGGCCAGGGCTGAGGCTGAGGTTGAAGCTGAGGCTGAGGCTGAGGTTGAAGCTGGGGCTGAGGCTGAGGTTGGGACTGGGGCTGAGGCTGCTGAGCCTGGGGCTGAGGCTGAGGCTGCTGAGTCCGAGCCTGCTGAGGCTGAGGTTGGGACTGGGGCTGAGGCTGCTGAGGCTGCTGAGCCTGGGGCTGAGGCTGAGGCTGCTGAGTCCGAGCCTGCTGAGGCTGAGGTTGGGGCTGAGGGCAGTTATAGTTATATGGCATGATGTTTATAATTAGAGGACGCCGGCTCGTGTTCCCGTCCCGAGCAGAGATGCAGCTGGAGGGAGGGGTGTCTGTGGTACACCAGGGTAGCAGCTCCCCCCTCCTGCTCCCCTCCTCCCCTCCGTCACCCCCCTAAAACCTTCACAGCTGGTAATGCTAAGCTCCTCCAGGAATCTGGAAAATATGAAAGTTTGTGCCTCAAGCCTCTCTCACATTCATTTTACTTTTTTTATTCACTCACATTCATTTTTTACATATTCCATGTTTATCCATTCTCTTTAGAACAGACATACGTCTGTTGGGGTACAATCTGTATAATGGTACAATAGAGACTGAATGCAAAAACAGACAATTGTCTGCTCAATAGTCTGTTCAATGTGAGATTAGGGCTACAAAGTATAAAATAAAACACAGATACTATGTAAACATGCTTAGACAAAAAGCTAGCCCATAATCCACACAGTTACCATAGATATAGGACCAATACCACTTGTATGATATACATATTACCATGCAGTCAATAGCAACTAATATCATCACTGTTTTTTACAATACAATCAGATCATGTCTCTCTGTTCCTACTCCCCACCTACAAGCAGCAACTCAAGAGGGAGCCACCAACCCAGACGAGTGAGGTGTTGGACAGAGGAGGCAGACTCAATGCTGTTTTGAGAATACTGATTGGAATATGTTCCAATATTCATCCACCCAGGACTTCCAAACATTAAGGAATATATACTGAGTGTACAAAACATTAAGAACACCTTCCTAATATTGAGTCTTGCCCATTCACCCCTGAATGGCACATATACACAATCCATGTCTCAATTGTCTCAAGGCTTAAAAAAATCCTTCATTAACCTGTCTCCTCCCCTTCATCTACCCAGATTGAAGTGGATTTAACAAGTGACATCAGTAAGGTATCATAGCTTTCACCTGGATTCACCTGGTCAGTCTATGTCATGGAAAGAGCAGGTGTCCTTAATGTTTTGTACGCTCAGTGTACATTGTCTGTCACAGGCTTCATTAGGAAATGTGTTGATGATGTTTTACCCACAATAACAACCCGGACATATCCCAACCAAAAACCCTGGATGAAAGGAGATATCCATAGCATGCTGAGAGCCTGTATTGCAGCATTCAATGTCAGCAGAATGAATCCTGATGACTCGGTGGCAGCGATGAGTACAAGGCAAGCAGGTACGAGCTCCGCAAATCCATTAGGGACGCAGAAAGACAATACAGACTCAAACTTTAATTGACTCGCGACACGCGTGTCAATGACTACAGACCATCGAGGACTACAAATGCAAAATCCAGCTGTGTTTTGCCTACTGAAGCATCCCTCTCAGATGAGCTTTACACATTCTATGCTCGCTTCGAGGCAGACAATACCGAGCCATGCTCCGGACAAACGGGTGCTTTCACGCTCAGAGGCTGACGAGAGGAAAACTCAAAAAAAGAGTGAATACTCACAAAACCTGTGGCCCAGATGGTATCCCTGGCAGCGTCCTCAGAGTGTGTGCTTACCAGCTGGCGGGCGTCTTCTCAGACATCTTCAACCTGTCCATTGTCCCCCAATATGCTTCAAGGAGACACCACCATCGTCCCAGTGCCCAAGAAAAAACAAGGTGACATGCCCAAATGACTATCGCCCCGGTAATCATGAAGTGCCCTTCGAGAGGCTGGTCATGGCCCACGTCAAGGTCAGCATGCCGGGCACACTGGACCCTACCGCTGCCTACAGCTCCAACAGATCCACGGAAGATGCTATTTCCATCGCTATTCACACGGCCGTAACACATCTGGACAAGAGGAAACACCCTATGTGAGAATGCTGTTCACTGACTACAGTTCAGCATTCAATACTGTTACAGGAGTGGGTCGCAGTTCCGGAGAGACCCACTAGGTGTCATCCTCCAACAACCATAGGCACCTCCTCACTCACAGTCGGGACTAATTATCTGCCTATTGGTGTCACCTGTGTCTATCTGATTCACCTGTGTATTTATGCCCTCACTTCCCTGTGTTCCCTGGCTCAGTTTTCTCTGCTAGTTCCTGAATGTCAAGCAGTACGTATTAGTGTCGGATCACGTGACAGAGTTACAGGTACTCGAGAAGTGTTCTCCCTGTGTCATTGTGTTTTTCCAGTCAGAGTTAGTATTTCGTATTGTTTGTTGTCGGTCTGTTTTTTGGAGACCTTTGTGCTCCTCATATGTTTTCGTGAATAGTCCGTTGTTTTGTATCCTGGCTTTTGGGCCACCAGTAAAGATCCTTGTTTCACCATCCTTGCTTACTGCCTACTGCATATCCTGCACCGCACCTGGGTCACACCTCACACCAACCCTTACACAATACTATTGTTCCCTCCAAGCTCGACACCAAGCTCAGAGCCCTGGGTCTGGACACCACCCTCTGCAACTGGATCCTGGACTTCCTCTAGGGCAGACCACAGGCTGTGAGGATTGGCAACAACATCTCCTCCACAATGAGTCTTAACACAGGGCCAGGGGTGTGCCCTCAGCCCTCTGCTGTACTCTCTGTTCACATACGTCTGCGTGGCTTTGCACGACACCAAGTCCATCATCAAGTTTGCTGACGACACCACGGTTGTGGGCCTGATAACCAACAACGACGAGTCAGCCAATAAGGAGGAGGTAAGTTAACTGGCATTGTGGTGCCAGGACAACAACCTCTCCCTTAACGTCAGCAAAACAAAATAGTTCATTGTTGACTTCCATGCAGGGAACATGCCCCGATCCACATCAACGGGACCGCAGTAGAGAAAGTCAGCAGTTTTAAGTTCCTCTGCGTCCACATCATCGAGGACTTGTCATGGACCAACATCACCACCACTCTTGTCAAAAGGTTGCTACAGCGTCTCTACTTCCTAAGTCGGCTGAAGAAATGTGGCATTCCACCCCGGCTCTTCTCCAAATACTACCGCTGCGCCATCGAGAGCATCCTGATCGGTTTCATCACAGCTTGTTACGGGAATTTCTCTGTCCACGACCGCAAGGCCCTCCAGTGAGTGGTGAAGACAGCCCAGTACATCACTGGGACCGTGCTCCCACCCATCCAGTACATCACTGGGACCGTGCTCCCACCCATCCAGTACATCACTGGGACCGTGCTCCCACCCATCCAGGACATCACTGGGACCGTGCTCCCACCCATCCAGTACATCACTGGGACCGTGCTCCCACCCATCCAGTACATCACTGGGACCGTGCTCCCACCCATCCAGTACATCACTGGGACCATGCTCCCACCCGTCCAGTACATCACTGGGACCGTGCTCCCACCCATCCAGTACATCACTGGGACCATGCTCCCACCCGTCCAGTACATCACTGGGACCGTGCTCCCACCCATCCAGTACATCACTGGGACCGTGCTCCCACCCATCCAGTACATCACTGGGACCGTGCTCCCACCCATCCAGGACATCTACACACCCCATCCATGAACTGTTCACTCCCTTACCGTCCAGCGGACGGTATCGGACCATGAGGTCTGATACCAACAGGCTCAGAGAGAGTTTCTATCTACAAGCCATCAGACTGCTGAACACTTGAACTGGACTGACCACCTGCACTGACTCTCCGCACCTTAGCAGGCATGCACTCACTCACGCACACATCCACATACCCACACAGATATACACTCATCCACACACACACACACACACACACACATACCCACACAGATATACACTCATCAACACACACACACACACACACACACACACACACACATACCCACACAGATATACACTCATCCACACACACACATACACACACACACACACATACATTCATGCTAGCAGACTCTCATTATTATTGTTAAATACTGCACAATTTAAACCCTTGCCCAC
Source organism: Coregonus clupeaformis (assembly GCF_020615455.1). Classification (NCBI taxonomy): domain Eukaryota; kingdom Metazoa; phylum Chordata; class Actinopteri; order Salmoniformes; family Salmonidae; genus Coregonus; species Coregonus clupeaformis. The sequence goes on from NW_025534154.1 coordinate 81,690, forward strand.
CCCAATTCCCCCATCCCTAAAACACGTGTAAATATTGGTCTATAAATTGTTCTTTCAGGAATTATACAGTGGGGAAAAAAGGTATTTAGTCAGCCACCAATTGTGCAAGTTCTCCCACTTAAAAAGATGAGAGAGGCCTGTAATTTTCATCATAGGTACACGTCAACTATGACAGACAAATGGAGAAAATAAATTCCAGAAAATCACATTGTAGGATTTTTAATGAATTTATTTGCAAATTATGGTGGAAAATAAGTATTTGGTCATTAACAAAAGTTTCTCAATACTTTGTTATATACCCTTTGTTGGCAATGACACAGGTCAAACGTTTTCTGTAAGTCTTCACAAGGTTTTCACACACTGTTGCTGGTATTTTGGCCCATTCCTCCATGCAGATCTCCTCTAGAGCAGTGATGTTTTGGGGCTGTCGCTGGGCAACACGGACTTTCAACTCCCTCCAAAGATTTTCTATGGGGTTGAGATCTGGAGACTGGCTAGGCCACTCCAGGACCTTGGAAATGCTTCTTACGAAGCCACTCCTTCGTTGCCCGGGCGGTGTGTTTGGGATCATTGTCATGCTGAAAGACCCAGCCACGTTTCATCTTCAATGCCCTTGCTGATGGAAGGAGGTTTTCACTCAAAATCTCACGATACATGGCCCCATTCATTCTTTCTTTACACGGATGAGTCGTCCTGGTCCCTTTGCAGAAAAACAGCCCCAAAGCATGATGTTTCCACCCCCATGATTCAAAGTAGGTATGGTGTTCTTTGGATGCAACTCAGCATTCTTTGTCCTCCAAACACGACGAGTTGAGTTTTTACCAAAAAGTTCTATTTTGGTTTCATCTGACCATATGACCTTCTCCCAATCCTCTTCTGGATCATCCAAATGCACTCTATCAAACTTCAGACGGGCCTGGACATGTACTGGCTTAAGCAGGGGGACACGTCTGGCACTGCAGGATTTGAGTCCCTGGCGGCATAGTGTGTTACTGATGGTAGGCTTTGTTACTTTGGTCCCAGCTCTCTGCAGGTCATTCACTAGGTCCCCCCTTGTGGTTCTGGGATTTTTGCTCACCGTTCTTGTGATCATTTTGACCCCACGGGGTGAGATCTTGCGTGGAGCCCCAGATCGAGGGAGATTATCAGTGGTCTTGTATGTCTTCCATTTCCTAATAATTGCTCCCACAGTTGATTTCTTCAAACCAAGCTGCTTACCTATTGCAGATTCAGTCTTCCCAGCCTGGTGCAGGTCTACAATTTTGTTTCTGGTGTCCTTGACAGCTCTTTGGTCTTGGCCATAGTGGAGTTTGGAGTGTGACTGTTTGAGGTTGTGGACAGGTGTCTTTTATACTGATAACAAGTTCAAACAGGTGCCATTAATACAGGTAACGAGTGGAGGACAGAGGAGCCTCTTAAAGAAGAAGTTACAGGTCTGTGAGAGCCAGAAATCGGGCTTGTTTGTAGGTGACCAAATACTTATTTTCCACCATAATTTGCAAATAAATTCATTAAAAATCCTACAATGTGATTTTCTGGAATTTTTTTTCTCAATTTGTCTGTCATAGTTGACGTGTACCTATGATGAAAATTACAGGCCTCTCTCATCTTTTTAAATGGGAGAACTTGCACAATTGGTGGCTGACTAAATACTTTTTTTCCCCACTGTACTTATGCTAAAATGTTTCTTCTATTCTACTGAGACATTTACTTTTATTTGTAAAAAAAAATTTAAACATCTTTTTTTATTATTATTATTATTTATTATTGTAGTTACATTTTCGAGAACGAACCTGCAAGTAAGCATTTCGTTGGACGGTGTATACCATGTGTATCCCGTACAACTAATAAAAACTTGAAACACTGTTACACCTCTACTACTGTGTATCAGTCGCAATAACAATGGCCTCAGCCGCACAGCTGCATGGTAGAATTAGCAGTTGAATTTCCCAAGAACCCAAAAGGGATGACTCAGAAATTTTCCCATGAAGTCAAAAGGATGACTCAGATGTCGGGAGACAGAAGAATGAAGAGGTGTGAGTTGTTTTACTGTCTGTCGCCATGGCGTTCCCACTAATCCCACCCCAGCCACGGGTGTTGTGTTCCTTTTGTGTTCGCCTTGGTGGAGACTTCACGCCATCTCAAAAACAGCAGAACGCCATCGAGAGAAGGATTAAGTCCCAAATGGCACCCTATTCCCTATGTAATGCACTACTTTTGACCAGAGCCCATAGGGGGGCTGGTCAAAGGTAGTGCACTAGGGAATAGAGACGCATACAAGAAGTGGCAGCCCTCTCTAGCCGCCTCTGGAACGTTACGGGGTGGATAGAGACCGTGGCTGTCCCAAATGGCACCCTATTCCTTATGTAGTGCACTACTTTTGACCAGAGCCCCAATCAGCCCTGGTCAAAAGTAGTGCACTACTACATAGGGGATAGAATGTCATTTGGGAAGCAGCCCCCATGTTGGTGGTCCCAGAGGGATGTTTACAACTCCTGGCTTCATTACCAGGGCCTGTTCACTTCAAGAACTATGTCAACACAGTGTCCATGCCCCGAGATCTGAGTTTGTTCAGAGCGCTGCCCAACGCAAACGGAATGCGATGGAACGGACATAATATAATGTTGTTGATTGTGCGAAAGAGTAGTAGTGTGTGTTGCAGAAATGTAACGTGCAGAGTACCGACCCACTCCCCTAACCAGCACAGCAGCCCCACACACAAATGAAATTAGGTTATCCTCGTGAACTCGCGTCCTCTTGAGAACTCTGAGCTCGTATAAACGGGTGTTAGTGTTAATGGACTGAGCTTTTTTAGGACAGATTTTACTGGAGAGAGAGAGACAGACGAGAGAGACAGAGAGAGCGAGAGCGAGAGAGAGAGAGAGAGAGAGAGAGAGAGAGAGAGAGAGAGAGAGAGAGAGAGAGAGAGAGAGAGAGAGAGAGGGAGAGGGAGAGAGAGAGAGACTATAAGTCAGACCTATGAAATAGACTATTTGGAAGCTTTTGGACAATATAGGACTGCTTGAGTATGTAGCAATGTGCAATAATCAGCAATAATCTGCGTCAGCCATCATCCTTTAGTCATTGTGTTTTAGGTGTGGCTAATAATCTGCTACTATAATACCCATTATTTTTGACAGCCCTGAAATTACAACATGGCAGTTGGACTTTCACTGTAATCTCTGTTTTACATGATAGATTTGTAATTATATTTTTATTTCATCTCAAATAAATGCAAAGTTGAAAGTAAAGGAAGGGAAGCTCTCTCTGTGAAATGTGTATAATACTGCCACCTATTGGTGATGCACCGGAATAACCAAACTGAATCTCTCCTCCCATCCTCCGTAGCTGCCCTGACGTTCAAGTGTTTACGGGACCAGTGGCCGGTTTACTGCAAAGTCATCCGCGAGAAGAACCTCTGCCAAGACATGCGCTGGTATCAACGCTGCTGTGAAACTTGCCGGGACTTTTACGCACAGAAGATGCAGAAGAGAAGTTGACCCTCCACTCGTCCCCTCGCCCCGTCCTTCCAGGGGCAAACTTAGGTGTCAAATCCTATTTATGTATATCAAGTGCACTTATTCCAACATGTAGGATGGACAGAACACACCCGTTTCGACCTAACCAGCGGTAGATTATAAGCACTGTAAATGTGTCATTAGTACATTGTGTTATTGGTATTGAGTCAATATGATTTCATGTTTGTGGTATTGAGTCATTCTATGTCATGTTATTGGTATTGAGTCCATACATGTCATGTCATGTTATTGGTATTGAGTCCATACTATGTCATGTTATTGGTATTGAGTCGATACTATGTCATGTTATTGGTATTGAGTCCATTCTATGTCATGTTATTGGTATTGAGTCCATACTATGTCATGTTATTGGTATTCAGTCCATCCTATGTCATGTTATTGGTATTGAGTCCATACTATGTCATGTTATTGGTATTGAGTCCATCCTATGTCATGTTATTGGTATTGAGTCCATCCTATGTCATGTTATTGGTATTGAGTCCATACTATGTCATGTTATTGGTATTCAGTCCATACTATGTCATGTTATTGGTATTCAGTCCATACTATGTCATGTTATTGGTATTGAGTCCATTCTATGTCATGTTATTGGTATTGAGTCCATTCTATGTCATGTTATTGGTATTCAGTCCATCCTATGTCATGTTATTGGTATTGAGTCCATACTATGTCATGTTATTGGTATTGAGTCCATACTATGTCATGTTATTGGTATTCAGTCCATCCTATGTCATGTTATTGGTATTGAGTCCATACTATGTCATGTTATTGGTATTGAGTCCATACTATGTCATGTTATTGGTACTGAGTCCATACTATGTCATGTTATTGGTATTGAGTCGGTCTAAGCACATCTCTTTTGAGGGTGTAATTGTTGACCAGCCTTCACCTGGGATCTGTTGAGATGATATACTGTAGATCTACATAAGGATCCAACTCTTTGGTGTTTTTGGAGAAGTTTTTGTTTTTAATCATGTTAACTTGTGCTAATATTTTGTACATTTCTTACTATTTTCCATACTGTATTTTTTTCTGATTTATCTTCATTCATATCACATTGAAAATCAGACAAAATCCATCAAGGTATACCACTTAGTTTCCACTCATTTAGTTAACCCTGTATAATGTAACCAATGCAATAGTGCCAAAAGTGCAAAGTCCAAACTTAATCAAGCGTACCATTGGATCTAGGTCTACTGGTTTCCTATCAGTTTCTTTAAAAAAAAATAAAGTCCAGCACAATGTTTATTCTCCCAAATACCACCTTTTATCTGACAACATTTCCATCCACAAGGATCTTCGTCAGGTCAAAACGACCTGTCAAAACGACCTGACAAAACGACCTGACAAAACGACCTGACAAAACGACCTGACAAAACGACCTGACAAAACAACCTGACAAAACGACCTGACAAAACGACCTGACAAAACAACCTGTGAAAACGACCTGTCAAAACGACCTGACAAAACGACCTGACAAAACGACCTGACAAAACGACCTGACAAAACGACCTGACAAAACGACCTGATGAAGATCTTTGTGGATGGAAACGTTGTCTGATAAAAGGTGATATTTGGGAGCATAAATAGTGTGCAGGACTTTCAGTTTTTTTTCTCAAGTTGACTTCTTTGTCCCTGCACCTACGTTATTTAAGAATGTGACCACAAACTTTCCTATCTATTTCAGCGTTGGTGAACTTCATGCTGTCTGCTTGGTATAGCCACTGCTGAGACTTTGGTTTCCAGCCTTGAGTAAATATAATGACGTTCTTCTCCTTAATCAAGTTTAGCAAAAATGTGTTTAGAGACACAAATGGTATGTTTAATCTATCTCAAACAGAATTCACAATACTGTCCATTTTGAAGCAATACTGAAAGCATTACAGCTGCAAAGACACTTACGTTTGATTGATATTATGTTTTAGGGTTTAGGACTTTCAGTGCTTCATTTGCTTTGTACATGTTTGGCTTAATGTCGAACACTGTAAGCAACAATGTGGCTTTGGAGGGATTTGGATAATTGATGATACTTCTAATTAATGACAGCAAATATATTCTTATTATGGACATATTATTTAGCTTGAATGTCTCTTTGTAGTAATGTGCTGTTGATGTGGTGTTTATGTGGTGCTCATGAGTGTACTTTTGGGTTCTAGGTTTAACATGAAGTGTTGCCAAATGGCTGAGGCTTGCTTAAAGTTGGAGAAAATACCATATTGTAACATTTACTGAATTAATGTTGTCTATGCATATGTTAACAATGGTGCTGACTTAGGATCTGTTTGGACTGAAACAGTTGTGTGGAAAGCTTGAAGATGAAGACCCATGTTTGACTTCAATGTTTTTCGGATGATCTTGGCAAATTCTCTGTGTCACAGGTTCCAATTTTGAGATCTGCGCAAACCTTGAATTTTCCCTCAAATCTAACATTGACATCAGGGGTGTGTTCAGTACGTCACACATAACGGTGTTCAACGTTTTAATTCAACGGAAATGGTACTGTACTGAACGACCAGTTGAATGTGGTGGCGAGGGAGATTGTATGGTGTGTGTGCTGCGCGAGTTTTGCGATTTTCAAATGGTCACACCCATATTTATCAGGCCACACCCATATTGATCAGGCCACACCCACCAAACAGGAGCAAACATACCTCAAAGGCTGTTGCAGTACACTGTGCATCGTTTGGGTGAAACGTAGTTCAGTACAAACCGTCACGCAACGTAGCAAACGTTGAATCAAACTGAACGCATCCCAGTTACGCGCACAGATCTCCAAGTTAGGATTTGGATCTCAGTGTCTTCAGGAGGGTTCCTAAAGGGAAATAATCCTCCATTTTAAATCACGTGATCTGTATCAGTATTTCAAAATTTGTTTCAAAAGCGCTAAAGGGACATTATTTAGTCGTATCGTAAGCTATCATTCACATTTCCGTCAGATAGTTAGTACAGTATGGCCTACCTTGGTTGTGTACACTAGGATGAACCCAAGGCTGTCTTGTATGTTAAAGTCAATGTTAGAATGACAACATCTGAACAGCAACATCTGAACAGCAAGCTGCTTCACTAGAACAATCTGCTGTATATGCTATTCACACAACGATGACTGTTTCTAGTGTGTCACTCCACGGCCCTCTACTTGAATAGAGATAATGTAGAACTAAGAAACACTGTACATGTTTACACTGAAGTACTGCTGCACTGGTAATGGTTTGGCTCTGGGGTGAAGTTTCCCCTAGGTATAGATCTAGGATCAGCCTCCCCTCCCCCAATCCTAACCTTTAACCATTAGAGGGGAACATGCTTAACTGACCCTAGATCAGTGTCTAGGGGCAACTTCACCCCACTCTGGTTCCCATGAGCCCTCAATCTAGGCGTCACATGGTGCAAAAAAATACTGCTTGGTTTATACCTTCTGTCATTGGCTGAAAACAAAGTTGAAGTTGAGTGTCGTTGAATTGAATTAAAATTGACCTTTTATAGCATTTTTCACTGTAAGACCGTGTCATTTTTTTTTTTTAAATGGCTCCTACGTACCTATATGTAGCATTGTCTCGTAATTATCTTGCAGTTGTGTAGGAGAATAAACTGCCTGCATATCATCTTTCTGCGAAAAAATAAAATAGATTCTCCATTATTTGTTTGTTCCTATGGTTTCCACGTCATATTGTATTGCTTGGATTTTGCTTGAATGCTCAAAGTTGTCCTCAAAACAACTATATAAATAAATACAAATTGAAAGCTTCGTCCTCTGACCAACTGAACCAAACAGGACCACTAATTGTTGCTCCTATATCAGGTCTGTCAATGAACACAATGTTTCTTAATTCTAAATACAGATTCCTGACTTATTATTGTTGCTCAAATTCGGCCCCATTTCTACAAGGCTACCGCTTACCAGATACCACTTGGAATGTTGGTCCCGGTCTGGTTGCCTAAACCAGATCTTTGCCACGATAAGGTCAGACATTGCAGTGTCAGATTTGTCCCGCAGTCGTCTGCTATCAGGGAATGTAAACGATCGCTCAAACCTTTCATTTATTCTGAGTCTGCCTCAAATGGTGAACCTTCGCATCACTGGAAGATATCAATACCTGGGCCTCCTGTAGCTCAGTTGGTAGAGCATGGCGCTTGCAACGCCAGGGTTGTGGGTTCGATTCCCACGGGGGGGGGCCAGTATGAAAAATGTATGCACTCACTAACTGTAAGTCGCTCTGGATAAGAGCGTCTGCTAAATGACTAAAATGTAAAAATATGACTGCTGTGGATTTAATAAGACTACTGTAGTTTATTACATAAGGGGGAAAAGTATTACATTGTACAAATCTTGCATTGTCTTCCATAGCCTATGATACTTACAGTAATTTCCCAGTACAAGATCACCTAATCAAGGGCTTGATGAATGTTGATCAGTTAAATGTGCTAGTATTGGAATAGATCAAATAAATGGAGAGGTTTGGGAAACACTTACTTATATAGTTATCACACCTTAGAGCATAGTATTAGCCTTGCATTAGACAATACTCCGATGACTCAGGTGTCACCATGTCACCCTGCTGCCTGACACTGTTGGTTAGTTCCCATCACAAGAGGTCAGGTTGGGTTACACACACCTGCAAAAGACACCAGCTCATAAATAGTGGCTCATCAATAATTACTGATCCGGTGGAGGCACCGTGTGTAGCCTCGTGTGTACGGACCAGAGTTGCGTTCAACAAAGGCAAACAGTGTGTGAACGTATTCCTGGTTGAACGCATCTCAGCTCCTGTAGAGATCCGGCTAAAGAGGACGTACAATGGACATCTCGGTACTGCCCAACAACAACCACCCGGAAAAGTTCTTTCAGCTGGACGCGGGGATGCTGCCGGCCACCCACGGGATGTTCCAGGTCGGGGCTGTGCTGTCGGGGCAGAGGCAGTGGAGTAACCAAGTCTATCAACAGGTAGGCTATCTGTCTCTGTCCTTCATGTCTGGTAGACTTTCACTGTTAAAGGCAGGTACTCACATGATATCTGATGGAAGGTTTGTCTGCTTAGTGGCTTGGTCATGTAGATTCAGTATGTATTTAAAGGTGTGAATACCTCTGCCTCAAATATAAGTCTAACTATAAGGACAGCACTTTATTTCACTTTCTTGCACTTCAGGTAATCCAAACAATTTAGGTCAACACTTCATTTCAAACTCTAAAAGGTGCTTAAAATCTGTTTAACTAGGCTAATTGAATTGAAGAGTCATTTAAATGCTGTTTGTCTTGCCTTCATTTCAATAAAGGACTATTTTATTGATAACTCTTTGCTGTAAGTAACAGTGTTCTTGTAAAATACACATGAAAGGTAGGCCTATTTTATTTGTGTGTAAAACGAAGATATACTAAAATAAGAGAACGACGTTACCTTCTTGACGCACGCAACGACAGCTATTGACTTTCCAATTAATAGTAATTAATGATCAGAGTAAAAAGTCCTTGCATCAGTGTTCCATCACCATGCTTGCCAAAGATCACAAATGGTTTACACCTAATAAACTGACATTCTTTTTGAGTTGCAGACAACTGTGAATTGATTGATTCAGTCTGGATTCGTTATTTTTCAAATGTATATCCAGCTCTCATCTTTGTGTTTTTAAGTCAATATGGCTCCATAATTTACCACAGCTTCTGGTTGCAGTAAAATCATGAGTCAACAGGAATGAGTCATTCCACTGGAGTTCAATGAGAATAACAAGCGAGTTTATCAGACTGGGTTAAAGGTCACAGTTTCTCACTGTCCATATCTCCTTTTCTGCATTTTACACAATTAATTGATGAATGAAAGCCTGTGATATGTTTCATCATGAAATAGCTCAAGTGCTCCATCATTTCATTGCTGCTCCAAACAAGGGAAGAAGATGGATCATTCAGGTCCCTGTTTTTTTTGTTGCAGTGAACACACAGAGATGCAGGAATATTGGGACTGGCTATATGCTTTATTCAGACCTTCATGGCAGAAGTTTGAACTACCTGTGTATATGCATTTCGGATGCATTATGAATAAATGAATAATGAATAAATGAATAGCCTTCACTAAAGAATACTGTCATAAGGAGCCATGATATGTTCTAACTGAAAAAGCATAAACCATCCACTAGGCTGGCCAAGTCAGACCTTATTTGGTGTGATAGAAAAGCATTATACACAGCTGGTTGGAAGAAAGTAATAACAAAAGTGAGTCTATCCCCTAGTTTCCCCTAGCAACATCCCAAAATGGACAGGGGAAACACTGTTACCACAGTCAAAAGAATCTATAAAGACAATTCCCTCTTTCTACTTTTTTCCTGTCTCCATCCCTTTCCTCCCCAGAGGGAACATAGGACTGTGAGTGACAGTAGGCCTTCCCCGTCCCCGGAGGGCAGCCCCGTGGTGTTTGTGGACAGATACCTGGAGAAGTACACCTTGAATTCCAAGATCAAGAGGAACCCTCTGTACACAGACATAAGGACTATAGACATGGGGGAGAGCCAGAAGTCCAAACCCTCCTGGACCATCCAGGAGTTTGATAGACACTCAATCCACTCCAACCTGGCTGGCTATCTAAAGGTACATTGAAGACTTTAAAGGCAGGAAGGTAGACAGGCAGACAGACAGACAGACAGACAGGCAGGCAGACAGACAGACAGGCAGGCAGGCAGACAGACAGACAGAAAGGCAGACAGACAGGCAGACAGGCAGACAGGTAGACAGACAGACAGACAGACAGACAGACAGACAGACAGACAGTAAGGCAGACAGACAGACAGGCAGGCAGGAAGGCAGGCAGACAGACAGACAGACAGACAGACAGGCAGACAGACAGACAGAAAGGCAGACAGGTAGACAGACAGACAGACAGACAGACAGACAGACAGACAGACAGACAGACAGACAGACAGGCAGGCAGGCAGACAGACAGACAGACAGGGTTTAGATTTGCAATAACATCAGCAATAGTAGATCAGTTACAGAAAATAGAGCATGTTTTGCATATACAGACTTCGTAAAATAAGGTAAGCTATCGCAAATTTGGCAGTGATGTCTCCTTCCCTTAGACCTGAAGTAACTGTCTCCTGAACCATAGAGGCTGACAAAGGTAGGCTACATGGCGGTTGACCTTAGAATATATAGAGCTGGTGGTGACAGCATGGGATCAAGTCCAGGCAGTATTAAACGCTACATCATTTATAAACCTCCACACTACTAGTGCCTGGCAAACTTCACAGCACCAATAGTTGTCCCTTTGATGTTTGCTCTCGGCGGTAGCTGATTAGCTGCGGTACGTGTCCTTGAGTAAACTCCCACCGGAACCACCATCGTAACTCCATCAGGCAGCTGATGTTTCACCTGACCAAACCAATCAGCCAAGCGACAGCTGATATACCAGCCTCAAAGTCCCCAACCAAGGCACTGTGGGACATGTCAGGGACTGTGACTGTCACCCAAACCAATGGTGCACAGGCTAGCCGAAATCAAATTAAAAACTCTCAATGGGAACCGCCAACATCGCCAGCAGGGAGTCAGCTCTGCAATGAAGATGACAAGAGTAACAGCATCCCATTATTTCCCTGTGAAAAATAATACAAAGCTGTCCTTTTTATTACTGAATCACAGAGCAGTGAGGGATATGTTCTCTTTATTACTGAATCACAGAGCAGTGAGGGATATGTTCTCTTTATTACTGAATCACAGAGCAGTGAGGGATATGTTCTCTTTATTACTGAATCACAGAGCAGTGAGGGATATGTTCTCTTTATTACTGAATCACAGAGCAGTGAGGGATGGGTTCTCTTTATTACTGAATCACAGAGCCGTGAGGGATGTGTTGTCTTACTGAATCACAGAGCAGTGAGGGATCTGTTCTCTTTATTACTGAATCACAGAGCAGTGAGGGATATGTTCTCTTTATTACTGAATCACAGAGCAGTGAGGGATATGTTCTCTTTATTACTGAATCACAGAGCAGTGAGGGATATGTTCTCTTTATTACTGAATCACAGAGCAGTGAGGGATGGGTTCTCTTTATTACTGAATCACAGAGCAGTGAGGGATATGTTCTCTTTATTACTGAATCACAGAGCAGTGAGGGATGGGTTCTCTTTATTACTGAATCACAGAGCCGTGAGGGATTTGTTGTCTTACTGAATCACAGAGCAGTGAGGGATCTGTTCTCTTTATTACTGAATCACAGCACAGTGAGGGATGGGTTCTCTTTATTACTGAATCACAGCGCAGTGAGGGATATGTTGTCTTACTGAATCACAGAGCAGTGAGGGATATATTATCTTTATTACTGAATCACAGCGCAGTGAGGGATATGTTGTCTTACTGAATCACAGAGCAGTGAGGGATATATTATCTTTATTACTGAATCACAGAGCAGTGAGGGATATGTTCTCTTTATTACTGAATCACAGCGCAGTGAGGGATATGTTGTCTTACTGAATCACAGAGCAGTGAGGGATATATTATCTTTATTACTGAATCACAGAGCAGTGAGGGATATGTTGTCTTACTGAATCACAGAGCAGTGAGGGATATGTTCTCTTTATTACTGAATCACAGAGCAGTGAGGGATATGTTCTCTTTATTACTGAATCACAGCGCAGTGAGGGATATAATAATAATAAATAATATGCCATTTAGCAGACGCTTTTATCCAAAGCGACTTACAGTCATGCGTGCATACATTTTTTTTTGTGTATGGGTGGTCCCGGGGATAGAACCCACTACCTTGGCGTTACAAGCGCCGTGCTCTACCAGCTGAGCTACAGAGGACCACATGTCGTATATGTTGTCTTAATGAATCACAGAGCAGTGAGGGATATTTTGTCTTAATGAATCACAGAGCAGTGAGGGATATGTTGTCTTACTGAATCACAGAGCAGTGAGGGATATTATATTTACATTTACGTCATTTAGCAGACGCTCTTATATATTCTCTTTATTACTGAATCACAGCGCAATAAGTCAGGCTCGTCCCCAGATTTTGTGTGAAAGTTGCTGTTATAGCACATCTCCATTGACGGATGGGAACCGAACACATTGGCTGAGGAGAATAGTTGAGGAAAATGTCATTTTCAAAAGCCTCCATGGACTGTCTCAACTCTAACGGACTGTCTCAACTCTAACGGACTGTCTCAACTCTAACGGACTGTCTCAACTCTAACGGACTGTCTCAACTCTAAGGGACTGTCTCAACTCTAACGGACTGTCTCAACTCTAACGGACTGTCTCAACTCTAAGGGACTGTCTCAACTCTAACGGACTGTCTCAACTCTAACGGACTGTCTCAACTCTAACGGACTGTCTCAACTCTAACGGACTGTCTCAACTCTAATGGACTGTCTCAACTCTAAGGGACTGTCTCAACTCTAATGGACTGTCTCAACTCTAAGGGACTGTCTCAACTCTAACGGACTGTCTCAACTCTAACGGACTGTCTCAACTCTAACGGACTGTCTCAACTCTAATGGACTGTCTCAACTCTAACGGACTGTCTCAACTCTAAGGGACTGTCTCAACTCTAAGGGACTGTCTCAACTCTAATGGACTGTCTCAACTCTAAGGGACTGTCTCAACTCTAAGGGACTGTCTCAACTCTAACGGACTGTCTCAACTCTAAGGGACTGTCTCAACTCTAAGGGACTGTCTCAACTCTAACGGACTGTCTCTAACGGACTGTCTCAACTCTAACGGACTGTCTCTAACGGACTGTCTCAACTCTAACGGACTGTCTCAACTCTAACGGACTGTCTCAACTCTAAGGGACTGTCTCAACTCTAAGGGACTGTCTCAACTCTAAGGGACTGTCTCAACTCTAAGGGACTGTCTCAACTCTAACGGACTGTCTCAACTCTAACGGACTGTCTCAACTCTAACGGACTGTCTCAACTCTAACGGACTGTCTCAACTCTAACGGACTGTCTCTAACGGACTGTCTCAACTCTAAGGGACTGTCTCAACTCTAACAGACTGTCTCTAATGGACTGTCTCAACTCTAACGGACTGTCTCAACTCTAAGGGACTGTCTCAACTCTAAGGGACTGTCTCAACTCTAACGGACTCTCTCTAATGGACTGTCTCAACTCTAAGGGACTGTCTCAACTCTAAGGGACTGTCTCAACTCTAAGGGACTGTCTCAACTCTAAGGGACTGTCTCTAATGGACTGTCTCAACTCTAACGAACTGTCTAAACTCTAAGGGACTGTCTCAACTCTAACGGACTGTCTCAACTCTAACGGACTGTCTCAACTCTAATGGACTGTCTCAACTCTAACGGACTGTCTCTAACGGACTGTCTCTAATGGACTGTCTCAATTCTAACGGACTGTCTCAACTCTAAGGGACTGTCTCAACTCTAATGAACTGTCTAAACTCTAACGGACTGTCTCAACTCTAACGGACTGTCTCAACTCTAACGGACTGTCTCAACTCTAACGGACTGTCTCAACTCTAATGGACTGTCTCAACTCTAAGGGACTGTCTCAACTCTAACGGACTGTCTCTATCGGACTGTCTCAACTCTAAGGGACTGTCTCAACTCTAACGGACTGTCTCTAACGGACTGTCTCAACTCTAACGGACTGTCTCTAACGGACTGTCTCAACTCTAAGGGACTGTCTCAACTCTAACGGACTGTCTCTAACGGACTGTCTCAACTCTAATGGACTGTCTCAACTCTAACGGACTGTCTCAACTCTAAGGGACTGTCTCAACTCTAACGGACTGTCTCAACTCTAACGGACTGTCTCTAACGGACTGTCTCAACTCTAAGGGACTGTCTCAACTCTAACGGACTGTCTCTAACGGACTGTCTCAACTCTAATGGACTGTCTCAACTCTAAGGGACTGTATCAACTCTAAAGGACTGTCTCAACTCTAACGGACTGTCTCTAACGGACTGTCTCAACTCTAACGGACTGTCTCAACTCTAACGGACTGTCTCTAACGGACTGTCTCAACTCTAACGGACTGTCTCAACTCTAACGGACTGTCTCAACTCTAAGGGACTGTCTCAACTCTAACGGACTGTCTCAACTCTAACGGACTGTCTCAACTCTAACGGACTGTCTCAACTCTAACGGACTGTCTCAACTCTAAGGGACTGTCTCAACTCTAACGGACTGTCTCAACTCTAAGGGACTGTCTCAACTCTAACGGACTGTCTCAACTCTAACAGACTGTCTCAACTCTAACGGACTGTCTCAACTCTAACGGACTGTCTCTAACGGACTGTCTCAACTCTAAGGGACTGTCTCAACTCTAACAGACTGTCTCTAATGGACTGTCTCAACTCTAACGGACTGTCTCAACTCTAAGGGACTGTCTCAACTCTAACGGACTCTCTCTAACGGACTGTCTCAACTCTAAGGGACTGTCTCAACTCTAAGGGACTGTCTCAACTCTAAGGGACTGTCTCAACTCTAAGGGACTGTCTCAACTCTAAGGGACTGTCTCAACTCTAAGGGACTGTCTCAACTCTAAGGGACTGTCTCTAATGGACTGTCTCAACTCTAACGAACTGTCTCAACTCTAAGGGACTGTCTCAACTCTAACGGACTGTCTCAACTCTAACGGACTGTCTCAACTCTAACGGACTGTCTCAACTCTAATGGACTGTCTCAACTCTAACGGACTGTCTCTAACGGACTGTCTCTAATGGACTGTCTCAATTCTAACGGACTGTCTCAACTCTAAGGGACTGTCTCAACTCTAACGGACTGTCTCAACTCTAACGGACTGTCTCTAACGGACTGTCTCAACTCTAACGGACTGTCTCAACTCTAACGGACTGTCTCAACTCTAACGGACTGTCTCAACTCTAATGGACTGTCTCAACTCTAAGGGACTGTCTCAACTCTAACGGACTGTCTCTAACGGACTGTCTCAACTCTAAGGGACTGTCTCAACTCTAACGGACTGTCTCAACTCTAATGGACTGTCTCAACTCTAAGGGACTGTCTCAACTCTAACGGACTGTCTCTAACGGACTGTCTCAACTCTAAGGGACTGTCTCAACTCTAACGGACTGTCTCTAACGGACTGTCTCAACTCTAAGGGACTGTCTCAACTCTAACGGACTGTCTCTAACGGACTGTCTCAACTCTAAGGGACTGTCTCAACTCTAACGGACTGTCTCAACTCTAACAGACTGTCTCAACTCTAACGGACTGTCTCAACTCTAACGGACTGTCTCTAACGGACTGTCTCAACTCTAAGGGACTGTCTCAACTCTAACAGACTGTCTCTAATGGACTGTCTCAACTCTAACGGACTGTCTCAACTCTAAGGGACTGTCTCAACTCTAACGGACTCTCTCTAACGGACTGTCTCAACTCTAAGGGACTGTCTCAACTCTAAGGGACTGTCTCAACTCTAAGGGACTGTCTCAACTCTAAGGGACTGTCTCAACTCTAAGGGACTGTCTCAACTCTAAGGGACTGTCTCTAATGGACTGTCTCAACTCTAACGAACTGTCTCAACTCTAAGGGACTGTCTCAACTCTAACGGACTGTCTCAACTCTAACGGACTGTCTCAACTCTAACGGACTGTCTCAACTCTAATGGACTGTCTCAACTCTAACGGACTGTCTCTAACGGACTGTCTCTAATGGACTGTCTCAATTCTAACGGACTGTCTCAACTCTAAGGGACTGTCTCAACTCTAACGAACTGTCTCAACTCTAACGGACTGTCTCAACTCTAACGGACTGTCTCAACTCTAACGGACTGTCTCAACTCTAACGGACTGTCTCAACTCTAACGGACTGTCTCAACTCTAATGGACTGTCTCAACTCTAAGGGACTGTCTCAACTCTAACGGACTGTCTCTAACGGACTGTCTCAACTCTAAGGGACTGTCTCAACTCTAACGGACTGTCTCTAACGGACTGTCTCAACTCTAAGGGACTGTCTCAACTCTAACGGACTGTCTCTAACGGACTGTCTCAACTCTAATGGACTGTCTCAACTCTAACGGACTGTCTCAACTCTAACGGACTGTCTCAACTATAAGGAACTTTCTCGACTCTAAAGGACTGTCTCGACTCGAGTAGCAGTTTTTGATTAGTTGCGGAACGGATTATAGAATAATGACAGGTATGAAAAGCTAATGCCCCAAATGGCACTCTATTCCCTATATAGAGCCCTGGTCAAAAGTAGTGCACTATGTAGGTAATAACATGCCATTTGGGATACAGCCAATAGTTTTCTAAAGTCTATTTTTGAGAAGGCTGGGGACCAGGGGGATCAGGGACTTTAAAGTGGGTGTGAATGAATGCTGAGTTGACAGACTCTCTTTCCCATATCCATAATAAAATCAGAAATCCGGTATGTGCTGATGCGTTGATAAAGATGTAGTCACCTTCCATGGGCAAAGTTGCTGCAACTACAGTATTCAAAGTGGTTGATTTAGTGTCTAGTATTTATTAGGATCCCCATTAGCTGCTGACAAGGCAGCAGCTACTCTTCCTGGGGTCCAAACAGGAATAAAACAATACATTGTATTAAATAATAGCCTACATTATAAATAAAACAGTACATCAAACTAGTGCATTATACATACTGTACATTTCTCCATTACTACAAATGTACAGTATAACATTTACAATATGATTGTACATTTTATACTGTAAATTTGTAAAATGTACAATATTATTGTACATTTTATACTGTACATTTGTAGTAATTGGGCAATGTACGTACAGTACCAGTCAAAAGTTTGGACACACCTACTCATTCAAGGGTTTGTCTTAATTTTTTTACTATTTTCTACATTGTAGAATAACAGTGAAGACATCAAAACTATGAAATAACACATATGGAATCATGTAGTAACCAAAAAGGTGTTAAACAAATCAAAATATATTTTATATTTCAGATTCTTCAAATAGCCACCCTTTGCCTTGATGGCAGTTTTGCACACTCTTGGCATTCTCTCAACCAGCTTCACCTGGAATGCTTTTCCAACAGTCTTGAAGGAGTTCGCACATATGCTGAGCACTTGTTGGCTGCTTTTCCTTCACTCTGCCATCCGATTCAACCCAAACCATCTCAATTGGGTTGAGGTCGGGGGATTGTGAAGGATAAGGCAATCTGATGCATCACTCTCCTTCTTGGTCAAATAGCCCTTACACAGCCTGGAGGTGTGTTGGGTCATTGTCCTGTTGAAAAACAAATGATAGTCCCACTAAGCCCAAACCAGATGGAATGGCTTATCACTGCAGAATGCTGTGGTAGCCATGCTGGTTAAGTGTGCCTTGAATTCTAAATAAATCACAGACAGTGTCACCAGAAAAAGCACCCCCACACCATAACACCTCCTCCTCCATGCTTTACGGTGAGAACTACACATGCGGAGATCATCCGTTCACCCACACCGCGTCTCACAAAGACACGGCGGTTGGAACCAAAAATCTCAAATTTGGACTCCAGACCAAAGGACAAATTTCCACCAGTCTAATGTCCATTGCTTGTGTTTCTTGGCCCAAGCAGGTCTCTTCTTATTATTGGTGTCCTTTAGTAGTAGTTTCTTTGCAGCAATTCGACCATGAAGGCCTGATTCACACAGTCCCCTCTGAACAGTTGATGTTGAGATGTGTCTGTGACTTGAACTCTGTGAAGCATTTATTTGGGCTGCAATTTCTGAGGCTGGTAACTCTAATGAACTTATCCTCTGCAGCAGAGAAAACTCTGGGTCTTCCATTCCTGTGGTGTTCCTCATGAGAGCCAGTTTTATCATAGCGCTTGATGGTTTTTGCGACTGCACTTGAAGAAACTTTCAAAGTTCTTGAAATGTTCCGTATTGGTCTTTTACCAAATAGGGCTATCTTCTGTATACCCCCATACCTTGTCACAACACAACTGATTGGCTCAAACACATTAAGAAGGAAAGAAATTCCACAAATTAACTTTTAAGAAGACACACCTGTTAATTGAAATGCATTCCAGGTGACTACCTCATGAAGCTGGTTGAGAGAATGCCAAGAGTGTGCAAAACTGTCATCAAGGCAAAGGGTGGCTACTTTGAAGAATCTCAAATATAAAAATATTTTGATTTGTTTAACACTTTTTTGGTTACTACATGATTCCATATGTGTTATTTCAAAGTTTTTATGTCTTCACTATTATTCTACAATGTAGAAAATAGTAAAAATAAAGAAAACCCCTTGAATGAGTAGATGTGTCTAAACTTTTGACTGGTAGTGTATGTATAATGCACAATGTCTAGTTTGATGTACTGTTTTATTTATGATGTAGGCTATTGTTTTACTATTATTACAATGAAATCTACTGATTATTACTCATGTATAAATGTATAATGTATAAAGTACTTTTTTATTTAGAATTTACATTGAAATGCATGTATTTTACTTCATAGCTTGTTACAAGACGTCTCTTTTGCTAACACTTTCCTTGAAGTGGATATGCTTACATGCAACAGTCATAATCATTACATCTAATATGACATACACCATTATAACCGCCTATAACAGCTGACCTCAGCTCATGACAACTAACATGTCATGAAGCTATAAGTAGCTATATCCATTGTCATTGAAAATGTGTCATAACCTCGCGATGTTGTTGTTACACTTTCAAAGTCTCCCTTTTGTTTCAGGAAGAAGAAAAAGGGCCACAGGATCTAGATTTCTGGTTGGAGGATCTCTACACACCTGGTTATGACTCCTTGTTAAAGAAGAAAGAAGCCGAGATGAAAAGGAACAGACTTTGCAAAATACTGACCTGCGTCATTCTGTCAGTGTGCGTAATCATTGTCATCATCACAGTGCCAATTGTAGTCACCAAAAATCTAAAGGAGCCGTGACTGATTTGTAGAATCATGCCAAGGTGGGTCAAATTCTTTCAAAAAAGGGTTTAGGATGTCTCATCATTCACTATAACCTGTACAGTGGGGCTGTATGTGTTTTGAAACGCGTTGCTTATTTGGACTATTGTGGTACATTGTTCACACCCTCACATTTGTGAAAGACACGAGAGGAGACATATGAGCTGTCATGATTCACAAGTGCTTATTGTCTTGTAAATAAGACGACCAGGTAAGAATGGGGAAACTGAGCTTTTTCCACACCTGATTAACTGACGGATCATGATTAGTTGTTTATTTGAATCGGGTGTTGGTCACACAGTCCTGGGCCCCGTAGTCACAAAGCATTTACATTTACATTTTAGTCATTTAGCAGACACTCTTATCCAGAGCGACTTACAGTTAGTGAGTGCATACATTATTTTTTAAATTATTATTATTATTTTTATTTATTTTTCATACCGGCCCCCCGTGGGAATCGAACCCACAACCCTGGCGTTGCAAACGCCATGCTCTACCAACTGAGCTACATCCCTGCCGGCCATTCCCTCCCCTACCCTGGACGACGCCGGGCCAATTGTGCGCCGCCCCATGGGTCTCCCGGTCGCGGCCGGCTGCGACAGAGCCTGGATTCGAACCAGGATCTCTAGTGGCACAGCTAGCAGTGCGATGCAGTGCCTTAGACCACTGCGCCACAAGCATCTCAGAGTCAGAGTTCTGATCTAGGATCAGGTCCCTCCTGTCCATATAATCTCAGTCATTATAATCTAAAAGGGACATCTGACCCTATAATCAGGACTACTCTGACTGAGACCCTTGTGAGTATGGGCCCTGAAGGTTAGAGAGCGTATGAGGTTGGTGCAATGTGAGTAGGTCTGAGTACAGGTACTTGAATGACACCGAACATCACTGTTGCAGGTGTGTGGCAACATTTCTGTATAAAAGGGGTATAAGACTGCATGGAGATTCACTCTCTGATTACAGGACTGGTGCTCAGAGTTAGTCATCTGTCAAGGCGCAGCGTATCCTCCAGCACCATTATCAATATATTGTATAAAACACCAGCAGCTGGAGGTCAGACATAGGGGGGCGTTCCAAATGGCACCCTATTTCCTATATAAAGCCCTATTGGGCCCTGGTCAAAAGTAGTGCACTACGTAGGGAATAGGGTGTCATTTGGGACGAGCCTTTGTTTTGAGTGTGCCGTTCTTATCAGTTATATCTGCCACATCAATCTGGTGTTCAATGTTACCTATCATTTCACAACAGAACTTATGTCTTCTTTTTATTTTATTTTAAATAAAGTCAGCATTCATTTTTACACAAAGACTGTTCATTGTATTGTTTTGTTGCAATTTTCATACATTGTCATACTGTATTGTAGTAGTAGTAGGCTACATTTTGCTCACTTTCAGCTTGACAAACTCCTGACGCTGTAAACCTATAGTGCGCTACCACAAGAGGGCGACACAACACAGTGGACCTCAAGGGCTCAAATCCCATACAGAACATTCTAATGCTGTGAAAATATGTGATTATGGAAATGTAGGTTATATTTACTGTTTTGGCTATAGGCTAGGCTAGACTACTTGCTTGAGATGTAGGGTTTATGTGGTGTGGCTGAATGCAACAATGTTCAACTGATGTTGCCTCACTTTCCATTACGGGTCTCATTCGGACATCACACAGTGAAGAGGAACAGCTCTGTTTCGCTCCGCCCTCTGTCTGTCTGCCCAGAAGGAAGACACTCTCCCGTTACTTCTCTCAGCAATGAATATGCATAGGCTACTACTGATTGCCTGTTCCTGAAACGCAGAGAAATTAGAGAAGAGGGACGGGGGATATGAAAAGTTATTTACCCTGACGTCAATCTGTAAACAAAATGGCGAGTCAGGGGCGGATAAACCAGCTTTAGGTAGCATATACCTACCTAGCGACAGTGTGCACAAACAAAACTGTATTCGTGACATTTCAAGACTGAGGAGAACGCTCATATTTGACAGCGGTAACAAATCAAATCGAGTTGCCTGAAATGAGTGGAGTTAACTTTTGGGAGAAATTCTTGCGCATGGAGGAACAATGTAGCCTATCCACTGGAAAGTAATGAGGAGTTGTGGTCTACAACGTTGCATTTCATTCGGACTGCACAGCAACTTCTTCCGTCGCCCTGGACATTACAAATAAAGAAGCTTTTGCCAGCGACCTACTGTAGCTACTCAGTGGACGTTTCCCCGGAACTGTGACATGGCAGTCTACCGATACTAATAGATTATCTGCGGATAAATGGCTCGTTGGATACATTTTAAGGATGTTATCCACGGAGGTGGGGATACACTCTTACATTCAGGTAACACTACTCATCTAATGCACTTCGCAGATGAGTGATAACCATTTATGGAAACTGCTCGGTGTAAAACAGCTATATCCAGTGAGCACTTCTCGGAGGATATATTTTGTTTATACCATATTTAAACTCTCCATTTCTATTCAACCATGGCCGTTAGGTCTAGAAGACCGTGGATGGGCGTAATTGTAGGGGTCTTTCTTGGGTTTACAGCGGCGTCTTGGCTAATTGTCCCCAGGGTAGTGGAAATCAGTGGGAAAAGAAAGAAGTCGTCGATATGCTCATACTACAGTAATGCTGCTGGCATCGGTAAAGTGCCCGAAATCATCGGAAGCACCGCAAGTAATGCGTTACGTAAAGACCCGGAGAATAACCTGTCCAGCCAAGAGGGCAGTGAAGAGGAGGAAGAGAACGTTTACAAGACTGGTAACGGTAGTGGAGATGGCGGGGGACCCATTTCCAAACCTAATCATTTTCTCTATGTCGGCGTCATGACAGCCAAAAAGTACCTTGATTCGCGCGCTGTGGCTGCACACAGGACGTGGACCAGTTCCATCCCCGGGAAGGTTGAGTTCTTCTCCAGCGAGGGCTCTGAAACAATCCCACTGCCCATTCCTGTCCCGGTGGTGTCGTTGACAGGTGTAGATGATTCATACCCGCCACAGAAGAAGTCATTTATGATGTTGAAGTACATGCACGACCATTACCTGGATAAATACGAGTGGTTCATGAGGGCAGATGATGATGTCTACATTCGAGGTGAATTCCCTTCATGAAATAGTTTATCTTTCTCTTTTAAAATGTCTAGGGTAGGCTACATACATTCTTGGTCGTCTTTGAAGTTCCTTGACAGTTATCTGTTTGACTCCTATTCCAACTAGACAGTAGCAAGTTAGCAACAGCTGGTGAAATAAACATTCATATGTCAACTATTCCAAACATTTTTCATGAGCACTTGAACAGCTTTCCTCCAGGCATTGAGATACATTTTTGCAAGATTATCCACTCCGTCACGTACCTCCTTATTCACACATTTTGGGTATTGCTACTGTACAATGTTGCACTTGTGAAGCGTCATTGTTGGAGTCTTGGTCCCAGAAAGCCAACCCACTGGGCACAGACGGCAGTTCAACATCTAGTTTGAGTTGTCAACTAACGTGAATTCAATGTGAAATCAACAAAAAATGTCACCCTGTCATTGGATTTAGGTTAAAAGTTGGGTGAAAAAAATACGAAAGTTAAGTCGATTACTTTGTTCAAATCCAATGTATTTTCCACGTTGATTCAACATCATCACAATAAATGTTTTGGTTGAAATTACGTGGATACTACGTTGATTCAACCAATTTTTGCACAGTGGGAAGCCAGTTCAATAACCCCCACCACCAACCTCTGTGGCAACATATCTACAACATTGTACTTCATACCAATTTCATACAGTAGGCATATTAGTTATTGGTTTGTGGATGTAACCAACAGCATTAGTATGTACTTTAGGGACAAACAACCACCCACTGGGCTCACACTGGTTAAATCATCCGAATTTGTCAACATATTGTGACATGGAATCAACATGGAAAATACACTGGATTTGAAAAAAGTAATCAACCAATACTGTTTTTATCTAATTTCAACCAGCATTGTAAAGATTGAAATTAGGGCTAAACTTAAATAGATTGACTTAAGCTGACTAACCCGTTGTTACATCAATCTGATTTCAACATAATCATCAGAGCTATGTATACGTTGAAGGTTTTGAGATTCACACAATCATTACCTGAAAATAATGATTGATTCATGTCCATGATCATTGACGTTTTGAGATTCACACAGTCATTACCTTTTAGATTGTGTGAATCTCAAAACCTCAATAATCATGGGCGTGAATCATTGAGTAAATGTACATGCACACTAACAATTTGATATTTAACTGTTAATGGCAGAAGGCAGATTATGCAACAGTCGTGTAAGTACCTTACTCTGCTTATCTTAATTGGTGTAAGGTCATAATCGAAGTAAACATATGCTGATTAAAACAGCTGGTTTTCTGAACAATCTTTCAAACTATTAGGACATGTAAACAGTTTCATTGGCGTTCCAGTGGTGTGTTTGATCTGCTCATGTGCCAGCACCGGGTGGCGCATGTTCGGAAAAACTGAAAATATGCATCTTATAAATCGTTTTCACATACAAACTTTATATGTCCGAACTCAGAATCAAATAGTCTTCGCAAAAATAACATGGTCACTGTGGTAGCACGTTTATTTTGATTGCCGATTTTCAGTAGCCTGATTTCAGATGTGTCCATGTACACAGGACTATTAGGGAAATCGTTTTAAACTAACTCATATATTAACCTGACTATCCACAATAATCACATTATTGTGTGCTATTGTGTGCATGTAACCGTGCTCATTGAGGCCATGTTGAGTGGGAGCCATCCTTGATAATGGTGGTGGGGGAGCTCATGGGCTCCCGAGAGGCGCAGCGGTCTAAGGTCACTGCATCTCAGTGCTTGAGGCATCACTACAGACCCCTTAGTTCGATTCCAGGCTGTATCACAACCGGCCGTGATTGGGAGTCCCATAGGGCGGCGCACAATTGGCCCAGCGTCGTCCGGGTTTGGCCGGTGTAGGCCATCATTGTATATAAGAATTTGTTCTTAACTGACTTGCTTAGTTAAATAAAGGTAAAATAAAAATGCCACTACAATAGTGTATATCAGCTTCCCACTGGTTCAATCAACGTTGTTTCAACGAAATTACAGTATGCTAGATGTTGAGATGACGTCTGTGCCCAGTGGGTTTTGTGTTGAGGTAATGAAGAGGACGAATGCTGTGGGTTGAGAGTAAGGGCAGAGAGATGAAGCCATGTCATGTTGTGATAGAGCATGGCGTTTGCAACGCCAGGGTTGTGGGTTCGTTTCCCACGGGGGGCCAGTATGAAAATAATAATGTATGCACTAACTGTAAGTCGCTCTGGATAAGAGCGTCCGCTAAATGACGTAAATGTAATGTAAATGTTGTGTATTTGTAGATGGGTTATGCAATAGCTTAATGGATGGTGGTAAGGGTTAGGGAGAAATGTACCATTATACCATAACAAACAAAAGTCAACCCCCGCCTTCCCTAAATCTATAGAGAAAACACAATAAATGGACTGTATAACTACAATGTTAGAATGAAGTAGAGATGTTCCTGGGAAAAGTACATCACTTGGACATTTTTGTGAGAATTGAGAAACTAGGAACTTACTGTCTCAGATATGACCTTTTACAGACCTGGTATGTTGCCTACTACTAGCTTTATATTAGCCTGCCTGCTACCTATTACTAGCTTTAAATTAGCCTGCCTGCTACCTACTACTAGCTTTATATTAGCCTGCCTAGTACCTACTACTAGCTTTATATTAGCCTGCCTGCTACCTACTACTAGCTTTATATTAGCCTGCCTGCTACCTACTACTAGCTTTATATTAGCCTGCCTGCTACCTACTACTAGCTTTATATTAGCCTGCCTACTGGCTACTACTAGCTTTATATTAGCCTGCCTGCTACCTACTACTAGCTTTATATTAGCCTGCCTGCTACCTACTACTAGCTTTATATTAGCCTGCCTGCTACCTATTACTAGCTTTATATTAGCCTGCCTGCTACCTACTACTAGCTTTATATTAGCCTGACTGCTACCTACTACTAGCTTTATATTAGCCTGCCTGCTACCTATTACTAGCTTTATATTAGCCTGCCTGCTACCTACTAGTAGCTTTATATTAGCCTGCCTGCTACCTACTACTAGCTTTATATTAGCCTGCCTGCTACCTACTACTAGCTTTATATTAGCCTGCCTGCTACCTACTACTAGCTTTATATTAGCCTGCCTGCTACCTACTACTAGCTTTATATTAGCCTGCCTGCTACCTACTACTAGCTTTATATTAGCCTGCCTGCTACCTACTACTAGCTTTATATTAGCCTGCCTGCTACCTACTACTAGCTTTATATTAGCCTGCGTACTGGCTATTACTAGCTTTATATTAGCCTGCCTGATACCTACTACTAGCTTTATATTAGCCTGCCTACTACCTACTACTAGCTTTATATTAGCCTGCCTGCTACCTACTACTAGCTTTATATTAGCCTGCTTACTGGCTATTACTAGCTTTATATTAGCCTGCCTGCTACCTACTACTAGCTTTATATTAGCCTGCCTACTGGCTACTACTAGCTTTATATTAGCCTGCCTACTACCTACTACTAGCTTAATATTAGCCTGCACTATCTTTATATTAGCCTGCCTGCTACCTACTACTAGCTTTATATTAGCCTGCCTACTACCTACTACTAGCTTTATATTAGCCTGCCTGCTACCTACTACTAGCTTTATTTTAGCCTGCGTAGTCCCTACTACTAGCTTTATATTAGCCTGCCTACTGGCTACTACTAGCTTTATATTAGCCTGCCTAGTACCTACTACTAGCTTTATATTAGCCTGCCTACTGGCTACTACTAGCTTTATATTAGCCTGCCTGCTACCTACTACAAGCTTTATATTAGCCTGCCTGCTACCTACTACTAGCTTTATATTAACCTGCCTACTGGCTACTACTAGATTTATATTAGCCTGCCTGCTACCTATTACTAGCTTTATTTTAGCCTGCCTACTGGCTATTACTAGCTTTATATATTAGCCTGCCTACTGGCTACTACTACCTTTATATTAGCCTGCCTACTGGCTACTACTAGCTTTATATTAGCCTGCCTGCTACCTACTACAAGCTTTATATTAGCCTGCCTGCTACCTACTACTAGCTTTATATTAACCTGCCTACTGGCTACTACTAGCTTTATTTTAGCCTGCCTACTGGCTATTACTAGCTTTATATATTAGCCTGCCTACTGGCTACTACTAGCTTTATATTAGCCTGCCTACTGGCTACTACTAGCTTTATATTAGCCTGCCTACTGGCTACTACTAGCTTTATATTAGCCTGCCTACTGGCTATTACTAGCTTTATATATTAGCCTGCCTACTGGCTACTACTAGCTTTATATTAGCCTGCCTACTGGCTACTACTAGCTTTATATTAGCCTGCCTACTGGCTATTACTAGCTTTATATATTAGCCTGCCTACTGGCTACTACTAGCTTTATATTAGCCTGCCTACTGGCTACTACTAGCTTTATATATTAGCCTGCCTGCTACCTACTACTATCTTTATATTAGCCTGCCTGCTACCTACTACTAGCTTAATATTAGCCTGCCTACTACCTACTACTAGCTTTATATTAGCCTGCCTACTACCTACTACTAGCTTTATATTAGCCTGCCTACTGGCTACTACTAGCTTTATATTAGCCTGCCTACTACCTACTACTAGCTTTATATTAGCCTGCCTACTGGCTACTACTAGCTTTATATTAGCCTGCCTACTACCTACTACTAGCTTTATATTAGCCTGCCTACTGGCTACTACTAGCTTTATATTAGCCTGCCTACTACCTACTACTAGCTTTATATTAGCCTGCCTACTGCCTAGTACTAGCTTTATATTAGCCTGCCTACTGGCTACTACTAGCTTTATATTAGCCTGCCTGCTACCTACTACTAGCTTTATATTAGCCTGCCTGCTACCTACTACTAGCTTTATATTAGCCTGCCTACTACCTACTACTAGCTTTATATTAGCCTGCCTGCTACCTACTACTAGCTTTATATTAGCCTGCCTACTACCTACTACTAGCTTTATATTAGCCTGCCTACTGCCTAGTACTAGCTTTATATTAGCCTGCCTACTGGCTACTACTAGCTTTATATTAGCCTGCCTGCTACCTACTACTAGCTTTATATTAGCCTGCCTGCTACCTACTACTAGCTTTATATTAGCCTGCCTACTACCTACTACTAGCTTTATATTAGCCTGCCTGCTACCTACTACTAGCTTTATATTAGCCTGCCTACATCCTATTGCCTACTGCCTAGATCTTTTATTTGATACTCACTGTTTCTCACACAATGCCTCTCCCATCCATCTATCCATCCATCCATCCATCCATCTACACAGGCGAAAAGCTGGAGTCATTCCTGCGTTCTCTGAACAGCAGCCAGCCCCTGTACCTGGGTCAGACGGGCCTGGGCACAGCTGAGGAGCTGGGAAAGCTGGCCCTGGAGCCCGGGGAAAACTTCTGCATGGGGGGCCCGGGCATGATCTTCAGCAGAGAGGTGCTGAGAAGGATGGTGCCCCACATCGGGACCTGTCTCAGGGAGATGTACACCACCCACGAGGATGTGGAGGTGGGCCGCTGCGTCCGCCGCTTCGGGGGGACCCAGTGCGTCTGGTCTTACGAGGTAAGAAACAATTTGATGTTTTGTGTGGTGAAGGGAGGGAGGCCTGGTGCTCTGTTGTGTTTCACGGAGATGCATTGTGCGCTCTCGTCGTGGGGGGTTTTGTCTTTAGTTTTCAATTGACTGGTTTTTAGGGGCCTAGTGTTTTATGCTATTGTGTTTTTGTGGCAAAAGCCTCAAATAGAATGAGCTCTTACATAGTCATGGATGGCAGTCGTTCTGAAGGAGACCATTTGTAAGAAAAGTGTGTGTCTGTCTGTGTGTGTGTGTGTGTGTGTGTGTGTGTGTGTGTGTGTGTGTGTGTGTGTGTGTGTGTGTGTGTGTGTGTGTGTGTGTGTGTGTGTGTGTGTGTGTGTGTGTGTGTGTGTGTGTGTGTGTGTGTGTGTGTGTGTGTGTGTATACTCCCGAGTGGCGCAGTGTTCTAAGGCACTGCATCGCAGTGCTATCTGTGCCACTAGAGATCCTGGTTCAAATCCAGGCTCTGTCGTAGCCGGCAGCGACTGGGAGACCCATGGGGCGGCGCACAATTTGTCCAGGGTAGGGGAGGGAATGGCCGGCAGGGATGTAGCTCAGTTGGTAGAGCATGGTGTATGCAACGCCAGGGTTGTGGGTTCGATTCCCACAAGGGGCCAGTATGAAAAAATAAATACAATAATAATAATGTATGCACTCACTAACTGTAAGTTGCTCTGGATAAGAGTGTCTGCTAAAATGTGTGTGTGCGCATGTTTGTATTCCCGGTGTGTGTGTCCTTGGGCTGAACCATCATGTGTCAGTGGTCGTCAGAACATCCTTTATTTTCCCAGGAATTGGGACTCTCTCTAATGGCAAATCCATTCCCTCCAAATATGTTATCTCCTGTGGGCCTGAGAGGAAAGATTTGGCCTCATGACAAATGGATGTAGTGAGAGATTTGTCTGCTCTCGATTGCTAAGTGGTGAAATACTGTACTCTACATGCCACTGCTGTTGAAGACCAATTTTTTTACAGTAATTCGACATTATTTTTTTATGACTACCTCATCTCTGTACCCCACACATACAATTACACTATACAGTGAGGGGAAAAAAGTATTTGATCCCCTGCTGATTTTGTACGTTTGCCCACTGACAAATAAATGATCAGTCTATAATTTTAATGGTAGGTTTATTTGAACAGTGAGAGACAGAATAACAACAAAAAAATCCAGAAAAAACGCATGTCAAAAATGTTAGAAATTGATTTGCATTTTAATGAGGGAAATAAGTATTTGACCCCCTCTATATCAGAGAGATTTCTGGCTCCCAGGTGTCTTTTATACAGGTAACGAGCTGAGATTAGGAGCATCAATCAATCAGATTCCAAACTCTCCACCATGGCCAAGACCAAAGAGCTCTCCAAGGATGTCAGGGACAAGATTGTAGACCTACACAAGGCTGGAATGGGCTACAAGACCATCGCCAAGCAGCTTGGTGAGAAGGTGACAACAGTTGGTGCGATTATTCGCAAATGGAAGAAACACAAAATAACTGTCAATCTCCCTCGGCCTGGGGCTCCATGCAAGATCTAACCTCGTGGAGTTGCAATGATCATGAGAACGGTGAGGAATCAGCCCAGAACTACACGGGAGGATCTCAAGGCAGCTGGGACCATAGTCACCAAGAAAACAATTGGTAACACACCACGCCGTGAAGGACTGAAATCCTGCAGTGCCCGCAAGGTCCCCCTGCTCAAGAAAGCACATATACATGCCCATCTGAAGTTTGCCAGTGAACATCTCAATGATTCAGAGGAGAACTGGGTGAAAGTGTTGTGGTCAGATGAGACCAAAATCGAGCTCTTTGGCATCAATTCAACTCGCCGTGTTTGGAGGAGGAGGAATGCTGCCTATGACCCCAAGAACACCATCCCCACCGTCAAACATGGAGGTGGAAACATTATGCTTTGGGGGTGTTTTTATGCTAAGGGAACAGGACAACTACAGATGTGTGCAAACCTGGTGGCCAACTACAAGAAACATCTGACCTCTGTGATTGCCAACAAGGGTTTTGCCACCAAGTACTAAGTCATGTTTTGCAGAGGGGGTCAAATACTTATTTCCCTCATTAAAATGCAAATCAATTTAATACATTTTTGACATCCGTTTTTTCTAGATGTTTTTGTTGTTATTCTGTCTCTCACTGTTCAAATAAACCTACCATAAAAATTATAGACTGATCATTTCTTTGTCAGTGGGCAAACGTACAAAATCAGCAGGGGATCAAATACTTTTTTCCCTTACTGTATATACAAAAGTATGTGGACACTCCTTCAAATTAGTGTTTTACAGTACATCTGTAGCTCAATTGGTAGAGCATGGCGCTTGTAACCCCAGGGTAGTGGGTTCGATCCCCGGGACCACCCATACGTAAAAATGTATGCACACATGACTGTAAATCGCTTTGGATGAAAGCGTCTGCTAAATGGCATATTATTATATTATCGGCCAATACATATTTACTAT
Organism: Coregonus clupeaformis; assembly: GCF_020615455.1. Taxonomy (NCBI): domain Eukaryota; kingdom Metazoa; phylum Chordata; class Actinopteri; order Salmoniformes; family Salmonidae; genus Coregonus; species Coregonus clupeaformis. Next base: position 112,232 of record NW_025534154.1, read on the forward strand.
AGTGTTATTTGATAGATTATGTTGACATAGGTTTTATTTGACAGTGTTATGCTGACAAACTACATTTCAGTGTAAAAGGGGTCATTTTGCCTGTGTAGTGCATTCCACTGTAAGGATTTTTACACATTTTCTTGATTTTTAGAAAATAGACCTGAAGCGTAATTTACGCTTTAGACTCCCGAGCCTCCAGCGGCTAAGCTTTGCTCGTATGCTGCTCACACGGCTAGCGTAGCAGGTTTCATTGACTACAATGGGAGCGCATCACTTGCAGCTCACGCTCTGCAAAAATGACACATCAAGTAGGTCTGTAATGTGACCTGCTCTAAACACATTACCTTAGGTCAAAGTCAATTCTGTTGCCATTTGTGGTTGTCACCAATTTCACCAGCGCCATAGATGAGATTGGAAATAAATGGACGGCTGCAGGCTGTGAAACTTGCTAAATGGATTAGCTACGAAATGCCACATATTCTGAGAGTGAATGGTTTTACTGAATTAGTTTATCAAGATTAAATTGGATTTGCTGGAGACTGCAGTCCTTTCCTTCATTGCACAAAGTTTTGTCGCACAGAAAATCACTGTCTTTTGTCATGTTTTTCATGGTTCGGGCTAGGCCCTTAGTTCCAGTGAAGGGGAAATCTTAACACTACAGCTTACAATGACATTCTAGACGATTCTGTGCTTCCATCTTTGTGGCAACAGTTTGGGGAAGGCCCTTTCCTGTTTCAGTATGACAATGCCCCTGTACACAAAGTGAGGTCCATACAGTAATGGTTTGTCGAGATCGGTGTGGAAAGAATTTGACTGGCCTGCATAGAGCCCTGACCTCAACCCCATCTAACACTTTTTTGGGATGAATCGCCTAACATCAGTGCCCTACCTCACTAATGCTCTTGTGGCTGAATGGAAGTCCCCACAGCAAAGCCTTCCCGGAAGAGTGGAGGCTGTTATAGCAGCAAAGAGGGGACCAACTCCATATTAATGCCCATGATGTTGGAATGAGATGTTCGACGAGCAGGTGTCCACAGACTTGTGGTCATGTAGTGTATCTGTAATGTCCCTCAGTCGAGCAGTGAATTTCAAACACAGATTCAACCACAAAGAACAGGGTTTTCCAACGCCTCGCAAAGAAGGGCATCTATTGGCAGATGGGTAAACAAATAGAAAAAGAAGACATTGAATGTCCCTTTGAGCATGGTGAAGTTATTAATTACACTTTGGGTGGTGTATCAATACACCCAGTCACTACAAAGATAAAGGCGTCCTTCCTAACTCAGTTGCCGGAGAGGAAGGAAACCGCTCAGGGATTTCACCATTAGGCCAATGGTGACTTTAAAACAGTTACAGAGTTTAATGGCTGTGATAGGAGAAAACTGAGGATGGATCAACAACATTGTAGTTACTCCACAATACTAATCGAAATGACAGAGTGAAAAGAAGGAAGCCTGTACAGAATATAAATATTCTAAAACATGCATCCTGTTTGCAATAAGGCACTAAAGTAAAACTGCAAAATATGTCCTGAATACAAAGTGTTATGTTAGGGTGGGGCAAATCCAACACAACACATCACTGAGTACCACTCTTCATATTTTCAAGCATGGTGGTGGCTGCATCATGTAATAGGTATGCTTGTCATTAGGATTAAAAAAACTGAATAGAGCTAAGCACAGGAAAAATTCTAGAGGAAAACCTGGTTTAGTCTGCTTTCCAACAGACACTGGGAGACAAATTCACCATTCAGCAGGACAATAACCTAAAACACAAGGCCAAATATACAATGGAGTTGCTTACAAGGACGACCTTGAATGTTCCTGGGTGGCCTAGTGACAGTTTTGACTTAAATTGGCTTGAAAATCTATAGCAAGACTTGAAAATGGTTGTCAGCTTAAAAAAATTATAATGTGCAAATATTGTACAATCCAGGTGTGCAAAGCTCTTAGAGACTTACTCAGAAAGACTCACAGCTGTAATTGCTGCCAATGGTGATTCTAACATGTATTGACTCAGGGGTGTGATGTAGTTATGTAAATGAGATATTTCTCATATACATTTGCAAACATATCTAAAAACATGTTTTCACTTTGTTATTATGGGGTATTGTGTGTAGATGGGTGAGATTTGTTATTTATTTAATCCATTTTGAATTCAGGCTGTAACACAACAAAATGGGGAATAAGTCAAAGGGTATGAATACTTTCTGAAGGCAAATGTGGATGGCTAGTATGTCTTTGAATACAGTTCAAGGCTTATGTTTCAGCCTTCTCTCCCACATCCTGCTATGCCATGGGGGTTAACTCTGAGGACATGCCTCACGGTTGTTGTCAATCAAAATCAGAGCCTTAACCCGGAGCTAAACATAAAAGCCCATTGTTAATACAGTACCTGCAATCAGGGGTTTTAACCTACATTATTTTCCAATCATTTAGTTCTGAACAGAACCATTTTTTATTTTATTTTTCATTGCACTGCAATATAAAGTTAGGAACTGGTTCGAATCCCAAAAAAGTAACAGTTTATATCATTCCTTTCTATTCCTTTTTAAACCTCTGAAATCTTAAAAAAAAAAAACATTTAGCTCGACATTAAATTGCTTCACCAATCATGCAGTGTGGATAGAGCAGCTTGCTATGGAGCGGGCAAGCTATAGCTCAGCTAGTTGTTTACGTGTGTGATGGAAAGACAAGTGTCAGGTTCTAGATACAACTGAAATGTTACAGGTGGGGGGAGAGCGAGAGAGGGTGGAGGAGCGTTGGGCATCTTGTGATGACATGCATTACACGAATTACGCTCACAGAATTATACCTACGGAGGTGCGGCTTCTTTGGAGGAACTTTGATTGTCTTTGAACTTCAGAGTTGGCTTAACGTTGGACCAGAGAAGCTAGCTAGCCAACATAGGCACTTTGTTGCGTTTTTTGTGTGACTGGTTCCGTTCCGGAACAGTATAGATCACTTTTGTTCCCAGTTCTGATTTTGTTCCTTGAATATTTAACGTTTCCGGTTCTGTTCCCTGAACCGGTTCCAACCCCTACCTGCAATGCTGTTGCTGTATCTCATTGCATTTTTTATTCGATTATATACTGGTAATGTAATTACATTCTACTCTGATGCTCTGCCTGCAGAACAATCTAGTTGCAGCTTCCAGGAAGTGTGGGTTACATGACCTCATAGGTCAGGAGCACTGGAGTCTGCTGAGGGGAGAACGGCTCATAATAATTGCTGGAAATGGAATGGCATCCATTTCAAACCAAACCATGTGTTTGATGTATTTGATACCATTCCACTGATTCCGCTCCAGTGATTACCACGAGCCTGTCCTCCCCAATTAAGATGCCACCAACCTCCTGTGGTCAGGAGAAAAACAGTAGGTCAGCCCAGGCAACCATATAATGAACCAGGCATATGCAAATAACTAGGTTGCAATGTTCAGGACCTAGCCAGTGAAATAGTAATGTAGACCGCTGACGTGGTTCCCTATTCGACATTAACCATGCCTGTTGTACATAGTGTTTCTGGGTCTATTGTCTTGATGTTTTGTAACATGAAAAGACCCTGAATAGACGGTGAATCTCCCCTAGAGAGGCCTTGCTTAGCACGTCATACCTTAATCGCAAAATATCCTGCAAAATGGCATTTTCCCTCACCATAGCGAATTCATAAGCTCTGTGTCAAGCACTATGATCGCTGTGCTACTGTTTTCTTCCTTGGACTGCAGGTTGGATATCTCAATCTCCCTCAGTGTGTACGTGTCCCACTGAACTTGTGAGTTATGAGTCTGAATGTGCTAATTTCAATCCTTTCCTGTATCTGTTATTTTTCACCAACTCCATGGAGAGATGGCTTTGAGTAGGTGGGCCTCTAAGCATAACATGCTAATGTATCCATCCAACACATTAGAAGGAGTGAGAGAGACACATGGTAGTTGCATAGGGTGATGGTTTCCTGCACATGGTAGTTGCATAGGGTGATGGTTTCCTGCACATGGTAGTTGCATAGGGTGATGGTTTCCTTACACATGGTAGTTGCATAGGGTGATGGTTTCCTGCACATGGTAGTTGCATAGGGTGATGGTTTCCTTACACATGGTAGTTGCATAGGGTGATGGTTTCCTGCACATGGTAGTTGCATAGGGTGATGGTTTCCTGCACATGGTAGTTGCATAGGGTGATGGTTTCCTTACACATGGTAGTTGCATAGGGTGATGGTTTCCTGCACATGGTAGTTGCATAGGGTGATGGTTTCCTGCACATGGTAGTTGCATAGGGTGATGGTTTCCTGCACATGGTAGTTGCATAGGGTGATGATTTCCTTACACATGGTAGTTGCATAGGGTGATGGTTTCCTGCACATGGTAGTTGCTAAGGGTGATGGTTTCCTTACACATGGTAGTTGCATAGGGTGATGGTTTCCTGCACATGGTAGTTGCATAGGGTGATGGTTTCCTTACACATGGTAGTTGCATAGGGTGATGGTTTCCTTCACATGGTAGTTGCATAGGGTGATGGTTTCCTTACACATGGTAGTTGCATAGGGTGATGGTTTCCTTACACATGGTAGTTGCATAGGGTGATGGTTTCCTTCACATGGTAGTTGCTAAGGGTGATGGTTTCCTTCACATGGTAGTTGCATAGGGTGATGGTTTCCTTACACATGGTAGTTGCATAGGGTGATGGTTTCCTTACACATGGTAGTTGCATAGGGTGATGGTTTCCTGCACATGGTAGTTGCATAGGGTGATGGTTTCCTGCACATGGTAGTTGCATAGGGTGATGGTTTCCTTACACATGGTAGTTGCATAGGGTGATGGTTTCCTTACACATGGTAGTTGCATAGGGTGATGGTTTCCTGCACATGGTAGTTGCATAGGGTGATGGTTTCCTGCACATGGTAGTTGCATAGGGTGATGGTTTCCTTACACATGGTAGTTGCATAGGGTGATGGTTTCCTGCACATGGTAGTTGCATAGGGTGATGGTTTCCTGCACATGGTAGTTGCATAGGGTGATGGTTTCCTGCACATGGTAGTTGCATAGGGTGATGGTTTCCTTACACATGGTAGTTGCATAGGGTGATGGTTTCCTTCACATGGTAGTTGCATAGGGTGATGGTTTCCTTACACATGGTAGTTGCTAAGGTTGATGGTTTCCTGCACATGGTAGTTGCATAGGGTGATGGTTTCCTTTGACTCAATGAAACTTAGCCAGTAGTGCTGAGCGATTAACTGAAATGTCGGTAATTTTTCGGTTTTTAAACAACTAATGGGTTCAATTATTAGAATTCCATTTAGCAAAATGTTTTGGCCAATATTCTACATAGTTTAGCGCAGGGTTCTTCAATTCCGGTCCTGGAGGGCCGAAACACTTCTGTTTTTTATTTCTACCTGGTAGTTAATTGCACTCACCTGGTGTCCCAGGTCTGAATTAGCCCCTGATTAGAAGGAGAGGATGAAAAACAGAGGTGTTTCGGCCCTCCAGGACCGGAATTGAAGAACCCTGGTTTAGCGCATAAAACGTGGTAATTAACTACAATGACCATAATCCATTGCGCATCTACTTGTCCGGTCTGTGTTTCTTTTACAACTGCTACGGAAGAGAGAACGTAGGATCGTGAGGTGATATAGAGAGCAGCTGTTGCTTCGCGAGGTATCTCTACCTGGAAATACATGATCTAAGTGATTGATAGTTGGTATTCAGAAGTCACAGAAGTATGCCTTATTTACTTTGAAGAACTACAAAATAATGATTTTGTCAAACAGCATACAGTGGGGAAAAAAAGGATTTAGTCAGCCACCAATTGTGCAAGTTCTCCCACTTAAAAAGATGAGAGAGGCCTGTAATTTTCATCATAGGTACACGTCAACTATGACAGACAAATTGGAAAAAAAAATCCAGAAAATCACATTGTAGGATTTTTAATGAATTTATTTGCAAATTATGGTGGAAAATAATTGACTCGGTACTGGTACCCCCTGTATACGGCCTCGTTATTACCTGGACTAACCTGTACCCCCGCACATTGACTCGGTACCGGTACCCCCTGTATATAGCCTCGTTATTGTTATGTAATTTTATTGTGTTACTTTTTATTTTATACTTTAGTTTATTTAGCAAATATTTTCTTAACTCTATTTTCTTCACCTACAAACAAGCAAGATTTCTGGCTCTCACAGACCTGTAACTTCTTCTTTAAGAGGCTCCTCTGTCCTCCACTCGTTACCTGTATTAATGGCACCTGTTTGAACTTGTTATCAGTATAAAAGACACCTGTCCACAACCTCAAACAGTCACACTCCAAACTCCACTATGGCCAAGACCAAAGAGCTGTCAAAGGACACCAGAAACAAAATTGTAGACCTGCACAAGGCTGGGAAGACTGAATCTGCAATAGGTAAGCAGCTTGGTTTGAAGAAATCAACTGTGGGAGCAATTATTAGGAAATGGAAGACATACAAGACCACTGATAATCTCCCTCGATCTGGGGCTCCACGCAAGATCTCACCCCGTGGGGTCAAAATGATCACAAGAATGGTGAGCAAAAATCCCAGAACCACACGGGGGGACCTAGTGAATGACCTGCAGAGAGCTGGGACCAAAGTAACAAAGCCTACCATCAGTAACACACTACTCCGCCAGGGACTCAAATCCTGCAGTGCAAGACGTCCTGGAGTGGCCTAGCCAGTCTCCAGATCTCAACCCCATAGAAAATCTTTGGAGGGAGTTGAAAGTCCGTGTTGCCCAGCGACAGCCCCAAAACATCACTGCTCTAGAGGAGATCTGCATGGAGGAATGGGCCAAAATACCAGCAACAGTGTGTGAAAACCTTGTAAAGACTTACAGAAAACGTTTGACCTGTGTCATTGCCAACAAAGGGTATATAACAAAGTATTGAGAAACTTTTGTTATTGACCAAATACTTATTTTCCACCATAATTTGCAAATAAATTCATAAAAAATCCTACAATGTGATTTTCTGGATTTTTTTTTCATTTTGTCTGTCATAGTTGACGTGTACCTATGATGAAAATTACAGGCCTCTCTCATCTTTTTAAGTGGGAGAACTCGCACAATTGGTGGCTGACTAAATACTTTTTTCCCCCACTGTAGTCAACAGCTCTATAGAGATGAGATGATGACTTGGAATTAAATAAAAAAGTCATCAAATAAAACAAATGTAATATACACAACAACTGAAATATTTTAATAAAGTAATGTGAATAAATGATGGTTAATAAGTGATAAGCAGTTATGGACAGTCACTACAATCATGAGACTTTTATTAATTGTTTTATTCTGTGTTACAGCATTCAACCCAAATAATGCATAGTGCATTTCATGTTTAAAAAACCGAAATCGAAAACCGTGATTATTTTTTAAATAATCCAACCAAAACCGAACCGACCTCAAAAAGCACGAATCTCTCAACACTATTACCCAGATGTTATGCCTGAATGGGGGCTAACCCAAAGGCAAGTTGTGCAATGTCAAGTGTGTAAGGGGAAATATGTTGCATACTATCGCTTCTTCTCTGCAACCAAACATGTGGTCAACCAGAGGCATCCTAATCGCAATTCAAGTCGAAGCTCCACACCGGTAGACTGTCTCTTTCACTTAATTTCAGAAGTTAAATTATGGATGAGACATCAAGCCATAAGTACATAGTGGGACTGCAACATATTTTACTCCTGCAGCTGCATGTAAAAAAAACAACAACATTGAAGACCATTTCTGTTGAACTATTTCAAACGTCTACGGCTGACATTACATCAGCTTTACATCAGCTACATCTGTGTGGGAACATGCTCATTGGCTGTCTGGCAGTCACTTTTCACTCCATCTGTACGAGCAGTCAAAGAACTAGAGATGGGAACCTTCAAACAAGTCAAACTTCTGCTCTTTTACCTTACAAAGTAGGTGACGATTGTAAAATCAATTGAGCAATGCCAATGATTTTATATTTCAGTCTCTGTTAAATTGTTGTTAAATTCAAATGGCAAAGTTTAGGCGCTTTCCACCACTTTCTGAAGGAAACCTTTTGTTCATTTGGTTCACAAAATCCAAGTTTTTAGTCCTGAAAAGGAAACTCATTCAGATACCGTTTTTTACATATGGTTGCTTTATGTGAATTTGCTTAATCCACCAAAACATAAAATTGCTTTCATGGTTGGGAAAACTTCATCTGCATATTGATTAAAAAGAACACTGTCTGTGTCCCTGAGGCTATGTCAGTGATTAGCCCTCCCCGGATTTGAGAGATGCATCCCGTTTTTTTTCCACCGGTGGAGTCAAGAATCCGCTTCGCTCCACGGTAATGAGTGTATCTATGTACATCTGCTATGTTTAATTCATTTCATATCCTCTTAGAAGGGGCAAAAAATGTTGTCCTTTCTCTTGATTTGTCTTTACCTCCTTTTTGCTGCTCATTCGTCATAAATCGTAGCCGTGACTTCTTCCAAGTGTTTTTAGGTCTCGTTAATGGTAGATTTGTTTTTTTGGATGATATTTAGTTGCACTAATATGTTGTGCTGTATATTTTATATTCACTGAAGATGGCAACAAGAACCCCACGAAGTGGTGTAAAGAGAGGTATCTCTCATTCAATCTGTTGTCATTGTGTTTTCAAGGGTAATCAATGAAGTGATATACACCAGGTTTAGTGCAAGAGTACTGTCTTCTGGTGAAGCACATTTTAGACTCGTAATACTGCAAATATGGAGTCAGGTGGTCAGAATTCTGAATTCAAAGTCTGTATGCCAAATACGTTCTGCTCAAAGAGGGGTATTCCCATTAATGATGCATCAAGAGTCGAGATCATACAATGGTATGAAAATGCATTATTCCATTATTTAAGGGATGTTTGATTTTGGAGTCCGTCCCAAAATATACTTTCTTCAGAAAGTTTCTTACTTTCTACGTTTTCTCATTAACTATTCCTCGTCGACACCCAATCCAAAACCAATCGTTTCAGATTGCTTGCCTTGCTGCCATAGACATGTTTTCCTCACAAAATAGAGCCAACGTTTTTATCTAAACTCACAACAAATAACAACTGTGATCCTCCTGAAAAAAAAACATTCTCATTCCCTCTGCTCGAAGATATCAATTTATTTTGTGCCAGGGATTTCAACATCAATGTCATCTGGCTTTGCGGTATGTAACGCCCTTCTGGCATCCCATCCAAAGCTGCTGTTAGCTGGTGTTTTCAACACTTAACTCAAGCTGCTTGTCTGCAAATTGAAGCGTATGTGTCTACCCCAGGTGGCTTTGGAGATACAACTGCTTTTTAAGCTTCCACTGTTTTCCTCTTAGAATCACCACTTGAGGCTGTGAAATGTTGTCTCAATCTAAGGTTCTCAGGTATAGAAAATAAAGTTAGGCGTTTCTCTCCCACGCTTTATGAGTCACTTTAATAACTCTACCTACATGTACAAATTACCTCGACTAACCTGTACCCCAGCACATTGACTCGGTACCGATACCCCCTGTATACGGCCTCGTTATTACCTTGACTAACCTGTACCCCCGCACATTGACTCGGTACCGATACCCCCTGTATACAGCCTCGTTATTACCTTGACTAACCTGTACCCCCGCACATTGACCCGGTACCGGTACCCCCTGTATATAGCCTCGTTATTGTTATGTAATTTTATTGTGTTACTTTTTATTTTATACTTTAGTTTATTTAGCAAATATTTTCTTAACTCTATTTTCTTGAACTGCATTGTTGGTTAAGGGCTTGTTAAGTAAGCATTTCACAGTAAGCATGTGACAAATACAATTTGATTTGATTTGATCATAGGACTTCCATACGGGGGAAAGAACGTAGGAAAATCCCCACATGTTGAGAGGAATATAAGAGTGTTTAGTACATTTTGTCAATAGATGTTTTATTGTCTCCTCTACTGGAAGGACTGCTCGTGGGTAATGGAAGAGGGGAATGAACAATGGGTGGGTTGAGGGGTGTGTGTGGGGTCTTGGTGGTGAACGACGAATGGGTGGGTTGAGGGGGGTGGGGTCTTGGTGGGGAACGACCAATGGGTGGGTTGAGGGGGGTGGGGTCTTGGTGGTGGAACGACCAATGGGTGGGTTGAGGGGTGTGGGGTCTTGGTGGTGAACGACGAATGGGTGGGTTGAGGGGGGTGGGGTCTTGGTGGGGAACGACCAATGGGTGGGTTGAGGGGGGTGGGGTCTTGGTGGGGAACGAACAATGGGTGGGTTGAGGGGGGTGGGGTCTTGGTGGTGGAACGACCAATGGGTGGGTTGAGGGGGTGGGGTCTTGGTGGTGGAACGACCAATGGGTGGGTTTCCCTGTCAGTGCCGCTTTTTATTTCACATCCATGGGTTTATTAACACTGAAGATAACGATGACATCATTAATAGTACATTCTTTTTTTTCTTTTTTTTTTTACAATGGCAACGCTAGCTCTCTTGGAATTTGAAAGGCCTAAACTCACGTTATTAAACGTTCCAGCTGTCTTGATGTCCTAGCAAGAAACCATGTTGATATAGCAATGTTCCAAGAAACACACCTGCTACAAAAGGACACACATAGAATAGAGAACCTCAAATTAAATCCTAAATTCTAGAACATTGGGAAAAGGTGGCACCCCAAAAAGTTTATTTAAAAAAGGACAAAAAGACATCACCTAATTTCACCTTTTTTTTGGGGGGCCGGACAGGCTAACGCGTTTCGGCAGTTATGCCTTTATCAGAGCATGACAAGAGAACCATTTGTACAAATTGGCGACATCAGCCCCAAACAAAACTAAAGGTGTGATCATAATGAGACACAAGAAACTCAAAATCACCATCTTGGATAATGGTGAAGACCAAGAAGGTAGAATCACTTTCCTTAAATGTATCCATCATGGAAAGAAACGTGCCTTTATTAATATGTACGCTCCAAATTCATATGATCCTACGTTTTTTGATTCTCTGAACAGTGTGGTCCTCTGTAGCTCAATTGGTAGAGCACGGCACTTGTAACGCCAGGGTAGTGGGTTCGATCCCCGGGACCACCCATATGTAAAAATGAATGCACACATGACTGTAAGTCGCTTTTGATAAAAATGCGTCTGCTAAATGGCTTATTAGAATTAACTGAATTCCATCTGGTTATTGGGACAGACATGAATGACATGCGGGACAAATCTAATAAGACTAACTGCAATCCACACGCAACCAAGGCGCTCCAACATATACTCTCTGATTAGAACCTCAGTGATGCCGGGCGATCACATAATTTTAAAGCAAAATAGTACATTTTCTGCTCAAACAGGCAAAAATCTTTCTCACGAAGCGATTTAATTTCACTATTATCTACACCTCTATTTTCTTTAATCAAGAACATTGAAATTTGACATATGAGCTTGTCTGACCACCACACTTACTACTGCCAACTTCACATTTCAGAATCTCCTAAAAGAGCCACAAGATGGCGTTTCAACATTTCATTACTACAAAATCCTGCATTCTGTGATCAATTTGAAATGTGACTAAATTAATTCATAAAGATCAATAACAATTTGTTGATGACCCCTGGATGCCGCCAAAGGTTTTACTAAAAAAATAATGCAACTGTATTTGCATCTGGGTTGATTAAATCACATTAAAGAAGATATCAGAATTGGAAATGTTGTTAACTATGTTATCAGATTTAGCCAGTTCCACCATTTGCTGAATGCATACAGGCATTTGAATTTAGCGTGGGATAAGGGAATCCGGACACAATGTGCACATTTAAATGTAGGTGTAGAAGCATGACGTGTTCTTAATTCCATGATCAGAACTCCATGATCAGAATACAAAAGCTGCATGAACTGTCAAGTGTAGACACAGCCTCTTAGACACTTTTTTTGTGTGAATACAGGCCTTGATGGAGGTCTTGCGAAATAAGGTGAGATGTGTTTCACTTTTAAGACACGCAGGTTGACTCACCACTGTCCATTCAGAGTATCTTTAATCTATTGATCCTCTCAAAGGGTTCCCACCCCACCTACCCTATGTGCCGTCTCAATTCTATAGCTTCAAGAAATGCTTCAGATGCCTTAAAACATAGCTTCTAACACCTGAACAAAGCACATTTTCAAGGTGAACAAATATTTTTGGATGATCTGTCTGCTTCATATGCTGAGTGTACAAAACATTAAGGACACCTGCCCTTTCCATGACATAGACTGACCAGGTGAATCCAGGTGAAAGCTATGATCCCTTACTGATGTCACCTGTTAAATCCACTTCAATCAGTGTAGATGAAGGGAAGGAAACAGGTTAAAGAAGGATTTTTAAGCCTTGAGACAATTGAGACATGGATTGTGTATGTATGCCATTCAGAGGGTGAATGGGCAGGACAAAATATGTAAGTGCCTTTGAACGGGGTATGGTAGTAGGTGCAGGAGCACCGGTTTGTGTCAAGAACTGCAACACTGCTGGGTTTTTAACGCTCAACAGTTTCCTGTGTGTATCAAGAATGGGTCATCACCCAAAGGACATCCAGCCAACTTGACAAAACTGTGGGAAGCATTGGAGAGCATGGGCCAGCATCCCTGTGGAACGCTTTCAACGCCTTGTAGAGTCCATGCCCCGACAAATTGAGGCTGTTGTTTCCTTTCTCTAAAGCTCCTGAACACTACGATGGTGTTTCGAATCCTGTCTAGTGCAGAATTAGATATAGACTTCACACAGGACAGTCTGTCAAAGAGGGAGAGACTAATTGGGACATACCATGCCCGAACAGAGAGAACCATGCTGCCTTCAGGGGTTAGCCCTAAATTAACTTCCACTTGTTTCTATAAAAAATGTTTCCTCTTGATTTCTTGCTAGTCTGAGTTCTAAGAACCCGTAGGCAAAACACACAGCTGGCAGCATCAAACATTGAAATTGAAACCAATTGAGGCCTCATTTATAATGCAGGAGGGCGACTGAGGAACTAATTCAGCCCTGTACCAACTAAGGACTATAGGTACATATCCACAGGCACTTCTACTGAAGTATGGCAAATATCCCCCTAAAAAAAGAAGGCTTCACTGTGAAGAGGGTGCGCATCAGGGGTGTATGGTAGTACCATTTAGATGTCATTGAAAGCTGTTGTAGCCACGCCCTCTCCACAGATGGCTTTTTGGAGAGCTCTCTTGGCTCACTGTCATTCCCCATTCAGTCCTGTCTGTTTGATGCTCTCCTCTCCACTCGTCCAATTCACCATAGAGAAGCACTTCTAGGGATTTATGCTTTTCTGGCCAGGCCCACTCTGCCCTCTCTCTCTGTCTCAACTCCAGAGTAATTTCACCAGATGGTGTTAATGATATGTGTGCTCAGCTAGGATTTTCCTCAACGCAAAACAATAATGTGGTGTGGGATGAGCACAGGCCACCGTCCTGAACGAAGTCAGTTCTGTGGGGAGGCACCGATGAAACCGCTGCCATGCTGCTAAAGGGGAGACTGGGGCCTGACTGGGTCAGCTGTTCTAGGCAGGTGGTGATTGGGGCTGTCTGCATGTACTGTACACATCTCTGGTGCCTGCTCCCTGCGCCACGGCCCGGAACGACCCGGAACGACAGTCCCTGCCATTCGACTGACTTAGATTATATACAAGCACATCTCACAGCATATTTTATTATTGTAAATACACCGAGTGCACAAAACATTAAGAACACCTTCCTAATATTGAGTTGCCCATTGGGGAGTTGCAGCGATGAGCCAAGGTCATAATTAGGAGAGAAAAAATACACTTGTGGCCATACCACCCTGAACACGCCTGATCTCATCTGATCTCAATAGCTAAACAGGGTCGGGCCTGGTTAGTACTTGGATGGGAGACCTCCTGGGAATACCAGGTGCTGTAAATTCGATTAGGATTTAACAAGTGACATCAATAAGTGAACCCTGGATTCACCTGGTCAGTCGGTCATGGAAAGAGCAGGTTGTGTATATTAAAGAGCAGGTTTTCAATTGAGTGGCGCAGTGGTCTAAGGCACTGCATCGCAGTGCTAGCTGTGCCACTAGAGATCCTGGTTCGAATCCAGGCTCTGTCGTAGCCGGCCGCGACCGGGAGACCCATGGGACGGCGCATAATTGGTCCAGGGTAGGGAGGGAGTGGCCGGCAGGGATGTAGCTCAGTTGGTAGAGCAAACGCCAGGGTTGTGGGTTCGATTCCCACGGGGGGCCAGTATGAAAAAATAAAATAAAATAAAATAATGAATGCACTCACTAACTGTAAGTCGCTCTGGATAAGAGCGTCTGCTAAATGACATAAATGTAAATGTAATTCATAACATATGGTTTAAATATTACAGTGAATGTATTTTTTAACTGCATAATTTCCAGGATGGTCCTTAATGCTTGCAAGATTACATACAAAAGCTACTTTATTGTCGGTTTAAGAATCTCTCAAGTCTCCCTTTGTCAATGGAGTAATGTACTGTATGTGTCAATCAATTTTTTTGGTGATTCAACCACCTGTGTACACGTTGGGCGGATTGATTCAGTGCCGACTGTTTGCTGGACTCACTCCCAGCTGACTAGAGGCCGTGGCCGTGTCAGCAGCTCCTCTAGGTGGGCCGTGGCTCTCTTCTGTGAAGCTCTGTCAACGGCTTCGCACTTCAGTGTATAGTGCAGACACAGCAAACCCCATGGTTTGGCAGAAATGAAGTCAAACCGTCCAGACTTTCACCCCGGACGACCCTAGGCTACTTCTGAACCCGGGGTTCAGCGGGTTTTGCATATTAAATTCATCCTCTTCTTTGTGCATTGAGTTCTTTTGAATATGTGATAATGCTTTTTATTGATGCAGACTAGTTCTGAAAGTGTTTTAGTGCCCTGAGGACCCTCAGAGATCTTCCTAGACATTTATTTTTCTCCCTTTCAAGCTTCAAAACACCTGTCAAGTTTGATCTCATAGTGGCTATTCTGCTTTGCCATTTTTCTTCCCAAGGCCCGATGCACTTGAACCACCACCAAGATCTAATGGTGTGGATGGGGATTGTTAAATTGATTTTTTAAAATTGATTTTTCCTCTGAATTTCCCCAGTTTGGTTGCTTTTAGGATTTGAGTGAGCGCAGTACATTTATTTTAGCCATGTTGCTTGCTTGTTAAACTACATATTCAGTGTCCGTTTGTTTGTATCTCAGGAATGAATTCCTTCATGCTCACCATATTTATGTTTTAGGTGTCCATACAGATGTATGAACAACTATATACAGCACATAAAAAACAATGTGCATCTTTGCATATCCTTTCCATATCCTTTCCATATCCTTTCCATATTTTCACTGACATGAATGCCAGTTATTGAAACCCAGTAATACATCTGTATGACTTTCGCGAGAGATTGGGAAGGACCTTAGAACGAGAGATTGGGAAGGCCCTTAGAACCAGAGGTTGGGAAGGACCTTAGAACCAGAGGTTGGGAAGGCCCTTAGAACCAGAGGTTGGGAAGGCCCTTAGAACCAGAGGTTGGGAAGGCCATTAGAACGAGAGGTTGGGAAGGCCCTTAGAACGAGAGATTGGGAAGGACCTTAGAACGAGAGATTGGGAAGGCCCTTAGAACCAGAGGTTGGGAAGGCCCTTAGAACGAGAGATTGGGAAGGCCCTTAGAACCAGAGGTTGGGAAGGACCTTAGAACCAGAGGTTGGGAAGGCCATTAGAACCAGAGGTTGGGAAGGCCCTTAGAACCAGAGGTTGGGAAGGCCATTAGAACGAGAGGTTGGGAAGGCCCTTAGAACGAGAGATTGGGAAGGACCTTAGAACCAGAGGTTGGGAAGGCCCTTAGAACCAGAGGTTGGGAAGAACCTTAGAACGAGAGGTTGGGAAGGCCCTTAGAACGAGAGATTGGGAAGGACCTTAGAACCAGAGGTTGGGAAGGCCATTAGAACCAGAGGTTGGGAAGGCCCTTAGAACCAGAGGTTGGGAAGGCCATTAGAACGAGAGGTTGGGAATGCTCAGCTGTGGATGACTCTCCTGTTCTCCTAGGTATTATTTACTGTATCACAACCACTCCAAAGAGGATCCCTCCCGTTTTTTTTTTCAGGCTCTCATAGCATTTACCATATAGTAGCTCAGCCAAGTGGTTATGTGTCATTTACCATATAGTAGCTCAGCCAAGTGGTTATGTGTCATTTACCATATAGTAACTCAGCCAAGTGGTTATGTGTCATTTACCATATAGTAACTCAGCCAAGTGGTTATGTGCCATTTACCATATAGTAGCTCAGCCCAGTGCATACCAAGGTCAGAACTAATGATGTTTCAGCATAATCCAACCATCCCTACACTCCCCTGTCTGCCACCCTACTTTCTCACTTGGCTTTGTTGACTGGGAGCCGATTTGTGGATAAAAATTGTTGTTTTTAAGGAGACATCCTGTTCTCCAAAGACTAACTACAGCTTGGTACCGAGGAGTTTACAAAACACACCGCAGCTGTGACATGAAAGGAGTCTCTTTGAATATGAAGCCTTGAGGCTTCGCAGGTGTCTTCATTAAGCACTTATTAGGACACTTATTTCGACAGCCAAGTAAGCACTTACCATGTGGTGTCGTCTGGTGGTGAGTAAATGTGAAGTCTGCTACAGGTGTAGAAACATTCCAGCTGATCTCATGTTTCTCCACTCTTTTCCGTTCGTGTTAGTTTCATTTGCTTAGTGACGCTTTTACAATGTCACCGAGCACTTGGCAAAACTCCCTAGTCTAAATCACATAGAAAAGCAAGCCTAGGGCACTAGTGATGTTGACTAAGAAGGGATATGAATAACCCATTTGTGGAATTGAACTCATTATGGGTGCGATGGGAGGATGTCTGCCATTTCCCTCTGGTCAGGTGAGGATACTAATATTTTAGCATGAAGTTAGACTGAGAGGTTCTGACACATGCTAGCAACTCTCCACTGACTAGACATCAGGATTAGGAACAGATCAGGAAACATAAGGGGTGTACTGGGGAGTGCTTGAAAGTGGTTACCCTCTCTAGTCTCATAAACCCACCAATCCCGGACCCAGCTGAGCATCCGCCAATGATCCAACAGACCAGAGAGTAGAGCATCTGGAATCGGAATACCAGTTTCCTGTTTCACTGCCAGCTCCTCTGTTGTTAAGATCTCTCGTGTGGTCAAATGACAGGAACTGTAAGGTCATGGAGATGCCCTGGCGGAAAGAACGCTTTAGAAAGTCATCTATAAAAAGCAAAAGCGTGTGGCTGGACGTTCACCGCCATATCAGGAAGCAATGAGGACATGAGCATCTCTCTCTCTGTAGATGTGACACAAAGTAGTCCTCTGTAGCTCAGCTGGTAGAGCACGGCGCTTGTAACGCCAAGGTAGTGGGTTTGATCCCCGGGACCACCCATACACAAAAAAATGTATGCACGCATGACTGTAAGTCGCTTTGGATAAAAGCGTCTGCTAAATGGCATATTATTATTATTATTAAGTACAGTTTCTTTGTATCTGGGAAGGCCCTTAGTTTAGGCCCAGCCAGAAGAAGTTTAGGCCCAGCCAGAAGAAGTTTAGGCCCAGCCAGAAGAAGTTTAGGCCCAGCCAGAAGAAGTTTAGGCCCAGCCAGAAGAAGTTTAGGCCCAGCCAGAAGAAGTTTAGGCCCAGCCAGAAGAAGTTTAGGCCCAGCCAGAAGAAGTTTAGGCCCAGCCAGAAGAAGTTTAGGCCCAGCCAGAAGAAGTTTAGGCCCAGCCAGAAGAAGTTTAGGCCCAGCCAGAAGAAGTTTAGGCAGCGCTAGAAGAAGTCTTGGGAGGCCTTGGCATGTTTTCTGCATGTCCACCTCACAAACCTAAACGTAGAGTGGAACTGTACATTTATTCATCGTGTGGGCCGGCTTTATGATTTATGGTAGCTGGGAAAAGAGCAAGAGGACAGCTTGTTAATGGGAGCTTTACCAGAGGGGACTGAGGAAGCCTTTGTGCTGATGGAGAAACGTTGGCGATAGCTTGGAGAAATGTCTCGTCGGCCCCTCTCAACAGCTCTGCTGTGCTGTGTATTAGCATGGGCTAGGCTCAGCTCACCTACTATAGCATCTCTGAGGGCGAAGCGAATCAGAAGATCCTTGAAATGGCAGATTCCTGCTGTGGTAATAGAGACAGACAGGCAGTACCTGACCGTGATAATCCCCCTCTCGGGGGGATCTACTTCATACTGTAGTTGCTCCTCACCATGCATTCTGTATTCCTGTAGATCTGTACATCAGATCTGAATGTGGCTCACACCCTTTACTGAAAAATTGTTAAAGTAACTGTCCAATGTTTCCAGATTTCTATGAAATATGACCTATAATTAATTATAATATGAGTGAAATAGTTTTCCTTCCAAAGAATGGTTATTAAGTATGTTAAAAAACAACTTTTCTGTGTTGGAATGGTGTGGGCGTACCCCAACAACAGAATGGTGTGGGCGTACACTGGTCATAAAAAATATGAATGCGAATAGACAGCTGATTGGCCAGCTCATCCTCAGGAGGATGACACTGTTTTTTTCTCTCCAATTTATGCTGTGGCCCAAATTACGAATATAGGATGAGTCAACAAACTTATTTAGGTATGAGTTAACAGAATATTAACTTTTAAAAGTGACATTTTCACTGGACAGTTGCTTTAACTTTTAAATTGCTAATTGTATTGTGTCATCAAGTATAGAGAACGTCTTGTTCCAGGTAGTGTATTATTTCATTTTTTCACAACTTTCACAGAGGCTTCTGGCCTTGCATTCATTACACTAGTCTGAAATAGCAAAAACGTTTTTTCACCAAGGTAATGGACAAAAGCATTTACCGGTCTATTTTTGACCGTTGCAGCTAAGTCCTACCCGGCAGTGGACCAAGGACCTCGTAGTTATGAACTGCAGGATCTGGGTACATCAATATTAGCATAGCTATGTGGGCTATGGGAATGCATAATAAACATGAATAAGCCTTCAGTCATATTCAATCTACTCTCAGATTTAGGCCTGGATCTATAAAAGGATTACATATGTTATACAACCATAAACTGATGTTGAGCATTTGGAGGGGATTTATGAAACATGTCTAAAGGCATGTGCTCTCGGTGAATGGCCTGTTTCAGCACCAGTGTATTCGGTTACGACAGTGTTAGACAAAGGAGATGATTGTGGACTACAGGAAAAAGAAGAGGACCGAGTAAGCCCCCATTGTCATCGACGGGGCTGTAGTGGAGCAGGTTGAGAGCTTCAAGTTCCTTGGTGTCCACATCACCAACAAACTAACATGGTCCAAGACAGTCGTGAAGAGGGCACGACAAAACCTATTCCCCCTAAGGAGACTAAAAAGATTTGGCATGGGTCCTCAGATCAAAAGGTTCTACAGCTGCACCATCGAGAACATCCTAACTGGTTGCATCACTGCCTGGTATGGCAACTGCTCAGCCTCTGACCGCAAGGCACTACAGAGGGTAGTGCGTAAGGCCCAGTACATCACTTAAAACATTCTTTCTTAAAACTGCATTGTTGGTTAAGGGCTTGTAAGTAAGCATTTCACTGTAAGGTCTACACCTGTTTTATTCGGCGCATGTGACAAATCAAATTTGATTTGATTTGATTTACAGAAATATGTCTCAATGAGATGGACTCATTGGAAATATAAGTACAATGAGAGGGTATTAATTTATATCAAACCTATTTGTGTCTATTCATTGTGGTTTATAAATGCTTTGACGGTGTGATATGAAAATGTATTTTTATTTTATTTCTTACCCCCTTTTTCTCCCAATTCCGTGATATCCAATTGCGATCCAATTACGTTCTTGTCTCATCGCTGCAACTCCCCAACGGGCTCTGGAGAGGTGAAGGTCGAGTCATGCATCCTCCGAAACATGACCTGCCAAACCGCGCTTCTTAACCCGGAAGCCAGCTGCACCAATGTGTTGGAAGAAACACTTTTCAACTGACGACCGAAGTCAGCCTGCAGGTGCCCGGCCTGCCACAAGGAGTCACTAGAGCGCGATGAGCCAAGTAAAGCCCCTCCGGCCAAACCCTCCCCTAATCCGGACAACGCTGGGCCAATTGTGCGCCGCCCTATGGGACTCCCGGTCACAGCCGGTTGTGACACCCGGGTCTGTAGTGACGCCTCAAGCACTGCGATGCAGTGCCTTAGACCACTGCGCCACTCAGGAGTCTAAAATGTATTTTAATGTCAAATGATAATGTTAACACTAATTTGGTATTTGTCTTGTTCCTGTAAGCAGCTATGTGAAAGTCTCCCTTCAAACAGATTAACATGGATCATGTTGTGATACTTTTAAGTTTTACATTCCAAGAGTAATCTGAGAGTTGCTGATTGAAGTAATATGAATAATCAAGCATTTCAATTCATGCTTTCCCTCACGGCTCACATCCTACATGTTTCATGGCGGGAAAATGGATGTCAGGACATTGCACATTTCTCAGTTTAAATGTATGTACACTACCGGTCAAAAGTTTTAGACCACCTACTCATTCAAGGGTTTTTCTTTATTTTTACTATTTTCGTTAAAAACTATGAAATTACACATGGAATCATGTAGTAACCAAAAAGGTTTTAGGGTTAGGGTATATGTTATATTTGAGATTCTTCAAATAGCCACCCTGTCACGGTTTCGGCCGAGGCTGCCTCTCTTCCTTGTTCGGGCAGGCTTCGGCGTTCGTTGTCTCCGGAATACTAGCTGCCACCGTTGTATGTTTCATGTTCGTTTGCTTTTGTCTGTTTGTTGTGACACCTGTTCTCGTTTAGCGTAATTAGTGTCCTATAAGTTTCTCGTTGTGTTTGTCTAGTGTTGTGTGTGATTGATTTATTTCTGTCGTGTGTTGCTTGTATATTGCATTTTCGCTCGGTTGAGCTTCACTCCACTGCGTTGGAGCATTTACGCACATGTTTAGTGCGCCTTTATTTTTGTCGCCTTCGTGCGTAGTTTCGCCTTCGGGCAAGTGTGTTCGTATTTTCCTTGTTGGAAATAGTACTAAAGTCTTTTGGACTATACTTCGGTGTCCTGCGCTTGATTCCACCACTACACCCACCTACAGCACTCTTGACACACCCTTTGCCTTGATGACAGGTTTGCACATTCTTGTCATTCTCTCAACCAGCTTCACCTGGAATGCTTTTCCAACAGTCTTGAAGGAGTTCCCACATATGCTGAGCATTTGTTGGCGGCTTTTCCTTCACTCTGCGGTCCGACTCATCCCAAACCATCTCAATTTGGTTGAGGTCGGGGGATTGTGGAGGCCAGGTCATCTGATGCAGGACTCCATCACTCTCCTTCTTGGTAAAATAGCCCTTACACAGCCTAGAGGTGTGTTGGGTCATTGTCCTGTTGAAAAACAGATGATAGTCCCACTAAGCCCAAACCAGATGGGAAGGTGTATCGCTGCAGAATGCTGTGGTAGCCATGCTGGTTAAGTGTGCCTTGAATTCTAAATAAATCACAGACAGTGTCACCAGCAAAGCACCCCCACACCATAACACCTCCTTTACGGTGGGAAATACACTTGCGGAGATCATCCGTTCACCCACACTGCGTCTAACAAAGACACAGCGGTTGGAACCAAAAATCTCCAATTTGGACTCCAGACCAAAGGACACATTTCCACCGGTCTAATGTCCATTGCTCGTGTTTCTTGGCCCAAGCAAGTCTCTTCTTCTTATTGGTGTCCTTTAGTAGTGGTTTCTTTGCCACAATTCGACCATGAAGGCCTGATTCACACAGTCTCCTCTGAACAGTTGATGTTGAGTTGTGTCTGTTACTTGAGCTCTGTGAAGCATTTATTTGGGCTGCAATTTCTGAGGCTGGTAACTCTAATGAACTTATCCTCTGCAGCAGAGGTAACTCTGGGTCTTCCATTCCTGTGGTGGTCCTCATGAGAGCCAGTTTCATCATAGCGCTTGATGGTTTTTGCGACTGCACTTGAAGAAACTTTCAAAGTTCTTGAAATGTTCCGTATTGACTGACCTTCATGTCTTAAAGTAATGATGGACTGTTGTTTCTCTTTGCTTATTTGAGCTGTTCTTGCCATAATATGGACTTGGTATTTTACCAAATAGGGCTATCTTCTGTATACCCCCCTACCTTGTCACAACACAACTGATTGGCTCAAACGCATTAAGAAGAAAACAAATTCCACAAATTAGCTTTTAAGAAGACACACCTGTTAATTGAAATGCATTCCAGGTGACTACCTCATGAAGCTGGTTGAGAGAATGCCAAGAATGTGCAAAGCTGTCATCAAGGCAAAGGGTGGCTATTTGAAGAATTTGTTTAACCCTTTTTTGGTTACTACATGATTCCATCTGTTATTTCATAGTTTTGATGTCTTCACTATTATTCTACAATGTAGAAAATAGTAAAAATAAAGAAAAACCCTTGAATGAGTAGGTGTTCTAAAACTTTTGACCGGTAGTGTACATTCCATAGACGTTGACCCTTTCTGTGCAATTTACATTACTTTTAATGTTGATGACCACAGCGGTTCTCAAGTTATTTCCAGGACCTTTGGGACGCCCTGCCAGCTAGGGTGCTAAACTTGTTTGTCATGCAGCCCGCGACAAGGGGTCAACTTCACTGCAGGGACACGGACACAGCTTTATTTTTGATGGGTACAGTTTTGTACAATGATTGACTGTACCCAGAGAAAGCCTTGTGCAGAACCGCGGCTGCTATAAGAGTTCACAGATTATAAACCTTAAATCAGCCAAATTAAGATATCACGCAATCTAAATCATGTTTCTTTGTAGCTAAATGGTCATCAATCTAATTCTGATGACAAGATTAGTATACGTATTGCCGTCTTTCAAAAGGTATTCAAGATTGTGACGACTGTGCAATTAAGCGCTTGTACATTTTTGGAATTCTAATAGATTCATAAAGAAAACGTATAGCATTTTTGCTCTGGCGTTGACTGTGTTTATTGAATAATATACAATAACAATAGGCCTGGGGGCGGAGTTGATTTACCACTCCAACATAAACATAACGCAAGATTTTATCACCAAATTACCATTGGTTATTTTTAGTGCAAGGTCTTAAGAAAGGTATGACTTTACAACATAGATTTTGACTCAATCACTGGTTATCACTCATGACACAGTTACAAATGACCTTGACAGTGAAAGTTAATCGGCTCCTTTAAATGGAAAGTGAATTAAAAGACAGTCCTTGGGTGTAGGTTACAACGGCTACGTCAACACTCGGATCTAATTGGGCTATAAGGTCATAACTAACTCAGCTGGAGCAAGGAACAGACATAAAACGTAACTCCATTAATCACTGTCACTTAAAGTGGAAGGATTAATACGGTTTCAGAATTTCTGATGTTGGCCTCAGTCAGTCATGCTGTAAATATACTGCCCCTATATGTTGCCACTGAAAAGTGGTTTGGCAACCTTTTTATTTCGGTGTCAAAGATGTACATCGGTGTCCTTTAGTGACTTGGCCCTGTGCTCATCACAAAGTAGCTTGTAGAGATAATGTTTCTAAGCTGTAGAAGCCTGTTAAACGTGATTGTGATAGAGTGCAGAAATGCTCCTGTAAAAGTTTTTGTGTGTGCCAAAGTCAACAATATATTGCCCTTTCAACCCTTTCAACCCGTCCTGGAGAAATTACAGCAATCAGGCAGACCATATCCATACAAATCAACAGAATAGATATGACCTGAGTAACATCAACTGACTGAATACGTTGTGGAGAGATTTCCTCTAGGGAAACCGGTACGAAACCTGGAAGTTATCCAAAACCACACAACAGAACAGGCATGGTCCGCCCACTCTTCTAAGAAGGCGGCAGACAGTACTTCTACATAGCCCCCTACATAATGTATAGCAAAAAAATCTGAATATCAGCCCTGGTGTTGTTTCCTCCGAGGATTTCCTCTTCTTTCATCATAGTTCACATACTGTATAATGTAGAGGCCATGCGTAGTCAAGTTTGCTTGTCTAGATAATCCTCACGATTTCTATGCCACATTAGAGAGATTTCTCGGTTGCCCTGCATGTTGCTTCGGGGGTGACTGAGCGCTTCGTCCAAGAAAACACCTTGGTGAAACACTGCTTTCCATGACGCTACTCTCTTTGACTAGAGAGCCATCTCTCTCCCCTCTCCTCTCCTGACACTTTGATTGGGGCCCTGTCTTCAGTATTCTTCTGTAGTACAGATGGCTTCTCAAATACCTCAAAGTCCCACTTTAAAAAGAGTATCACTCTCTATGGCTGCATTAAAGACAGGAATCCCAATTCTGATATATTTTTCACTAATTGGTAGGGCTGGCACAATTACCATATAACCGTGTAACCGACAGTTACGGATGAAGACCTTTATGAAAATAAAATAACTGTCATAACAGTTTAAAAAATATATATATATATAAAAAAATGTGTGTTGAATGAACAGCTGACTGAAGACCGCATTTTGTGGTTGAGTCCATTTCGGCCATAACATGGACTCTTAACAACATTATGAAACTTTATTGCTCCTTTGCTGAAACAAGCAAACAAGTCTTCGGTTGCCTAGGCAACACCCTCCACAATGCAACAGCAGCACACATAGAAATGTTAGCTAGCTAGCCAATTTGATGTGGTCCATCAATCAATGTAGTCTATCATATCTGTCAGCAGCAATTGTGATTAAACACTCTTATAAACAATGTTGAAAAGGGCCTAATGTAAGCTAATTTCGCTAAGTAGGCCTGCGTTGGTTGGAGAAAAAAGTACATTAGGTCTACTTACCACTATATGTTTAGCCAACTGTACAAAGCTTCTACCGGCAGCTTGCAAAGTAAACATTATCAGCTAAAAGTACTTCGGCAAATGCGCCCTTCTGCTGCTTCTAAACCACGCATAATAGTCAGGGCGGCAGGTATTCTAGCGGTTAAGAGCATTGGGACAGTAACCGAAAGGTTGTTGGTTTGAATCCCCTAGGTGACCCTGTCGATGTGCCCTTGAGCAAGGCACTTAACCCTAATTGCTCCTCTAAGTCGCTCTGAATAAGTGTCTGCTAAATGACAAAAATGTACACTACCATTCAAATGTTTGGGGTCACTTAGGAATGTCCTTGTTTTCGAAAGAAAAGCAATTTTGTTGTACTTTAAAATAACATCAAATTGATCAGAAATACAGTGTAGACATTGTTAATGTTGTAAATGGCTATTGTAGCTGGAAACGGCAGATTTTTTATGGAATATCTACATAGGCGTACAGAGGCCCATTATCAGCAACCATCAGTCCCGTGTTCCAATGGCACGTTGTGTTTTATAATCCAAGTTTATCATTTTAAAAGGCTAATTGATCATTAGAAAACCATTTTGCAATTATGTTAGCACAGCTGAAAACTGTTGTGCTGATTAAAGAATCAATACAACTGGCATTCTTGAGACTAGTTGAGTATCTGGAGCATCAGCAATTGTGGGTTCGAGTACAGGCTCAAAATGTCCAGAAACAAATCACTTTCTTCTGAAACTCGTCAGTCTATTCTTGTTCTGAGAAATGAAGGCTATTCCATGCGAAAAATTGCCAAGAAACTGAAGATCTCGTACAACGCTGTGTACTACTCCCTTCACAGAACAGCGCAAACTGGCTCTAACCAGAATAGAAAGAGGAGTGGGAGGCCTCGGTGCACAACACCACAGTGAAGAGGCGACTCCGGGATGCTGACCTTCTAGGCAGAGTTGCAAAGAAAAATCCATATCTCAGACTGCCCATCTTAATCTTTTATTTTTATTGGCCAGTCTGAGATATGGCTTTTTCTTTGCAACTCTGCCTAGAAGGTCAGCATCCCGGAGTCACCTCTTCACTGTTGACGTTGAGACTGGTGTTTTGCGGGTACTATTTAATGAAGCTGCCAGTTGAGGACCTGTGAGGCATCTGTTTCTCAAACTAGACACTCTAATGAATTTGTCCTTTTGCTCAGTTGTGCACCCACTCCTCTTTCTATTCTGGTTAGAGCCAGTTTGCGCTGTTCTGTGAAGGGAGTAGGACACAGCGTTGTACGAGATCTTCAGTTTCTTGGCAATTTCTCACATGGAATAGCCTTCATTTCTCAGAACAAGAATAGACTGACGAGTTTCAGAAGAAAGTTATTTGTTTCTGGCCATTTTGAGCTTGTAATCGAACCCACAACTACTGATGCTCCAGATACTCAACGAGTCGTAAGAACCCCAGTTTTATTGCTTCTTTAATCAGCACAACAGTTTTCAGCTGTGCTAACATAATTGCAAAAGGGTTTTCTAATGATCAATTAGCCTTTTAAAATGATGAACTTGGATTAGCAAACACAACGTGCCATTGGAACACAGGACTGATGGTTGCTGATAATGGGCCTCTGTACGCCTATATAGATATTCCATAAAAAATCAGCCGTTTCCAGCTACAATAGCCATTTACAACATTAACAATGTCTACACTGTATTTCTGATCAATTTGATGTTATTTTAATGGACAAATAAATTGCTTTTCTTTCGAAAACAAGGACATTTCTAAGTGACCCCAAACTTTTGAACGGTAGAGTAGGTATAGTTCACTTTTATTTTATGTCACTGAAATATCCAATTAATGGTGACCAACATTGAGAGATATAATGAGGCTACCCTCACGTATCTGAAATTACATGATCAATTGATGTTTACTGATCATGAAAAGAATGCAGTTACTTGCTGTATAACTCTGATGATAGAGCTAAATGTGCGCAATTGTTTCGCATTGAATAATCTGAAACTTGTAGTTGTGACTATGCTCTTCATGATATTACAACCAAATAGTTAACATTTATTTAACGATTCCTTGAAAACTGCACTTTATTGTGCCGTTTCATTGATAACGACCTATTTGGACGGTAAACTCATGGGTACAGTTGCAATGGCTGCCTGGTATTGTGAAGCAGTGATGTTCATAGTAATGTCCATTCAAATGATGTGGCTCATGCAATGGAATGTATTTTTTGTAATGTCAGTAGAGTTTAATCAACAAATCACAGTACATATTTTACTTCCTGCTTTGCTCCTATAGGAAAGGAAAGAGGAAACCTAGTGAGTTGCACAACTGAATGCATTCAACTGAAATGTGTCTTCCGCATTTAACCCAACCCCTCTGAATCAGAGAGGTGCGGGGGGCTGCCTTAATTGAAGTCCACAGTGCACGGGGAGTAGTTGTTGTTTGGGGGTTAACTGCCTTGTTCAAGGGCAGAATGGCAGATTTTTCCACCTTGCCAGCTCGGTGATTCGAACAATCAACCTTTCGGTTACTAGCCCAATGCTCTTAACCGCTAGGCTACCTGCCGTCCGATGGGTACAGTAACAATAGCTACCAGTCCACCCATTATGCCATCATTGACTTGAATGGGGATTCCCATTCTATTCATTCTATTTCTATGGCAGCACATGCAGTCAGGAGCGTAGGAGAGTAGAAAATGTTTTTTTCTTCTTTTTTTTTTTTTACTGTGACCAAGGTCGTTTGGCTGGCCAATAACCATCATCCAAAATTCCATGATAGTCACAGCCCTACTAATTGATATGTTGACCAATCAGATCAGCTCTGAAAAAGATCTGATGTGAAAAGATCTGATGTGATTTGGTCAAAAGAGCAATTAGTGGATAAAATATCAGAAATGGGCTGCCTTTTGTAAACACGTGCTCCAGACATTTTTGCTTCAGTGGACTATAAAAGCAGCTCAAGGTTATTCTCCATTTATATTGGGTTACTCTGTAGCCACGGTGGATTGTACTCTTTCCATGTACTACTAGTAGTCTCTGTTTGGGTTTCCTGTAGTCTATGATACTTCCATTTACATTTCCAAACAGTACTGTAGACTGGCATAAAAGTGATTTCATATTTTATTGTGATCATTCCTGATAGGTACATTTTTCATCGATGCACTCTACACTTTTCAGTTCAGTTGCATTTCCACTCATGTTTTTCCCCAAATAGTGCCCGTATCAAGGGTTTCATGTATTTGTATTCGTTTTGAGAGTGGAGAGTTTAATTGGTTCAGAGAGATTGATATGATGAGGATATGGGGCCATTTCATATGAGTGTGTAACTACTTTAAAGTTAGTAGAGAGAAGTGGTTCTGGGTGACTCTAAGTCTGGGGTAGTAAATTCCAATCTGTCCAAGGAAGATAGTGGGGTTTATATTAGAATGATGTACGGAGGGAACGTCCTGCTTTGGGGGTAAGAGGTCATGACGTAGAAGGGGTAGTGCTCATTGACGATGGCCGGATGAGGTTGAAGAAACATGTAACCAAGAGTATAAAAGATGTGAGATTTGTGTATGTGGGCAGTTAGATGAACCCACGGGCTCGTGATCAAATAAATACTTGGTAAAATCTCCACAGAATGTCTAAGTCAATTCTTGCATCTTGAACTTCTCAATACCAGAAACTCATCATAACAGGCGCAGAGATGATACTTGATGTGTGAGTAAAACTGAAGAGCTACACTGTTAACATATTGCTTTGTAAATTGGGATTATCCAACACCAGAAAATAAGGCCACTTTGGAACACTTGAAAAAGCCGCACATTAGAACACTTGATTTAGCATCCCACTGAAAACAGGCTAAAAACAGCAGTAATTGCTCTTAACTGTCGTTCTATTATGTGAGCCACACTAGTACACTGGGCGTTCAGTAAATTGCACAAAAAAGCTCCTTTTAGCAGTTTAACAGGAACAGTCAACATCCTCAACCTCCTCACTTTTGCCAACAGCCTCGCTCAAGGTCAGAGTGTCTTCGGAATGTCATGACCAATCTTGTCAAATATATTAGGTCTCAACAATCTTTTTAACTTCTCTACCCTAAATTGGACTGCTGCACCTCGATTCCTCTTCGGCTCCCTTGTTTTATCGAGCAATTTCATTTGTCAACACACTGAAGTCAAGCCACTAATCCACCAATTCACTACATAGATGTTTTCATAGGATGGAAAGGGGGTGTCATTACACACGGTCAGAGAGCAGGTACATGTCTTCAGCAGATAGGAGTGTTTAACAGGCAAAACTCTGAAATCGCTTGTCAGCCCAGTGCAGTACAATTAATTGGCGACCCGAAAAATCATTAGCTGCCTAATGGGATGCAGTAAAGGCAGAGGTCTGGGTGAAGATTATTCCTAATGAAAGCCAATCCCCCTCCACAGACGGTTCTCATTGTCTGCTGTAATTATCAATGCTCTGTCTCACCCTGCCCAAAATAGCACATTTTGAGTATGATTGATTGAAAAGCACTTGAGTTGTCAACCTGTTTATGAGCATTGGTTATTTTAGCAAGTTTGTTGCAGATATTGGATTTGGTCAACTTTACTGGAAGGGTATTTTTTAAAAACACATTACTATTGTAATGCTGTCATAAGATTGTTATAAATGTCTGTCAGCTATGAGCTGTCACCGGTATTGGCAACTGTCCTTTCATTATGTACATGACACCTGCTGATTCAAATTGTTATGAATTAATTGGAAACCATTTCAGTAGTTAACTGCCATGAAGTGACATATGGCATATGTTATGTCACTCATTCAACATCATTACAGCCAGGTATTGCTATTGTTCATGTGACCGACTGGCACCGGACCACCTCCGCTATTGTTCATGTGACCGACTGGCAACAAACCACCTCTGCTATTGTTCATGTGACCGACTGGCACCGGACCACCTCTGCATCAACTGACTGAGCCACGGCACCAATGTGACCAACTGAATTTGAACCTGGGTCTTCTGTGTGCCACAAGACTGTGTTAGCCCGCTGACCAAAAGCTTATGCATTAACTCGGGGAGCTAACACAAGTCTCCTGGTCCCACACACTGTTACACTCACTTGAATTAAAGGGTATGTCTCTCTACAAAGGAAACGGTGTCTGTTGCCAAGATGGTTATTGGTACCACTCACTCTTATGTAACTTTCTGGGCGACCCGACCAAATTCACATAGAAATGTGAGTTATAGATCTGTCATTCGTATTGAAAGCAAGTCTAAGAAGCGGTAGATCTGTTCTATGTAGGCTATTTCTATGTTTCCTGTTCTTAAGTTTAGTTTTTGTGTCTTTTACTTTTGGTTTTGTACACCAGCTTCAAACAGCTGAAAATACAATATTTTTGGTTATTGAAAATATATTTCACAGCGGTTTAGATGCTACAATGATTCTCTCTGTTTTGTCACATAAACTGAAATTAGGCGAACGATTAGAATTTTAGCAACCTGGAAATGGCGGAGCTAGAGACCTGCAATTGCTAGAGACCTGCAGTGGGTGGCAAATAGCCTCATATTGCATCCTGATAAATCAGTCGCTCCGCTTGGAATTACGCCCAGTCTCTTAGAGCCTGGATATCCATCTTTTGTCCGTGGGATATATAAACACCATCTGGAGATCCGGGGGGGGGGGGGTCCGCCCTCGCTTTTCTCTCTCCTCCTTTATGTACTTGACTTCCTTCCCCCTTTCCCCCAAAAAAACAAGTGACCCTTCTGAGTATCCGTCTTTAATTACACAAAAGCCGTTAAACTTCAAGTGGATGCAAATTGCTCAGATCTTCAGTTGGAGGCCCCGGTCTTAGCTGTTTATCCCGTCGCCTTCATGTTTACTGCCAATGTGGTAGCGGTTAGCACCAGGCTAATGATGCAGTTGCACACAGAGCTGAGATACGCAGTGGTGTGTGGTGCCACTGTTGTTCCCGTAGTGACACAAACATCCCTCTGCTTTTGGACCCCCCCCAAAAAAAATGGGGTTGTTCCTATGGTCATTAATCACTATGGACAGATGCCTGGCCGACACCCCCAAGCGTTAGAATACGAAATATGGCCTTACTCATGCATGTGCCAACGGTACTGAAGAACGCCACTGATTCCATGGGTCAAGTATTCTAATGAGTGTTCCACCACTCTGTGTGAGAAAACAGAGGGCTGTGAAAGAGACCTCGGAAGTTTTGCGCACAACCACCTTCAGCTTGGACGCCTGGGTTAGGGTGTCCTTTAATTTGGAAGTAGTTGATGAGGACTCTAATGTTGCATGATGTTTTCCAAGGAGTGAAATTACACCATAAACACGAGTGAAGGAATGGCATTTGGATTTAACTGCTTGATGATGCAAGATTGTAGAATCCTTCATGTAAAATTACCACCTCGCAAGAAATGTTATCTGAGCAAAGGGCAAATTAAATGCAACTTTTACTATGTTTCACTGAGGAATACAAATATATCTTAATTTTCAGCCGAACACCTGATCGAGGACATATTCATTTTAACGTGCATAGCCGCTACTTACTTTTAGTACGGGCAGATACTATATGGATTTTATGAGGCAGTGTTTCCAGCCCGTAACAGAGCCATATTTCACTCCTCGTTGAGCAATAAGATGGTACAAGCTGAGCACATGCCTTGACGGACCTGAGCCAAACGCTGCATAGACCTTCATACAAATGGCTCTGCTCTTAGTTAATAAACCTAGGAAAACGGCATGAGCTGACGCACACCCACGTAACAGGAACGGAGGTTTTGGAAGTCTAACCAGCTCAGCTCCAGTCTTCACAGTTGTAAAGCTTCCGTAGCCATTATAGCCGTAGCCATTAAAGCCGTAGCCATTATAGCCGTAGCCATTAAAGCCGTAGCCATTATAGCTGTAGCCATTATAGCCATAGCCATTAAAGCCGTAGCCATTATAGCCGTAGCCATTATAGTAGTGCCTCACAGGTACTTTAGATACGAACTGCGTGGTTCCCGGCAAGCTGGCATGCCGCTTACAGGCTTTGCCCATTTGCGATTGGCAGGAAGCTGTGGTTAGGTCATCGTTTTTTCCTTTCTCAGTGCCACTCTAATAGCGCGTTGTCTGCCAGGTTGCGGTACGAGACACACAGGATGCATCTGGGCTGGTCGACGATCGGCTCTATTCATTTAGAGTTATGAGACGGGGTTGTAAAACTGTTATTCAGTTGAATGATTTAGAGCCTTTCTGGAGTGTAGTTGTCAGGGGGCGATGGGTTCTTGTCAATAGAGGCTGGGGTTTTTGCATTCGATTCAGGGCTGAAGAAATGGAGGCAGATTATCACTGTATGAGGCCTTTTTGGTCCTTTTCCAAAATGGCAGCATCTCCAAGAAATGTGAACAAGTCATCAAAAAAACGAAATTGGATTTTGAAGGGTTCTTGTGTTCCTCATTGGAACGTTTTCAAGTCGTTTGAAAAATATTTTACTCTCTTCAGCAGAAGTGACAAACACTTGAAAGTGTACTTAAAGATGGAATCCTCATTAGGGGAAACAGCACCACTGTTCACCCCAGCCCCTCTGTTATTGTTTTTGCTTAGTTGACAAAACTGAGGTGAGAAGCGGCCAAATGGAGGTGAGCAGCATGGTAAAACTAATAGCAGACTACAGATTCTGCTGTTCTATCGCGTGTGCAATGATGTCTGAGGGGGAAAAACTGTGTTCGTCGTTTGCAGTAACTTCTTTCTTGTTGTAATATCCCAAACAGACGTGGCAGGTGTCACCATTAAGGATTCCATCTTGCAAGGGCACAGAATCAGATATTTTATGGATAATGTCATTTGCTGCATTGCAGATGATAAGTTTTGCAACTTTTTATGCTACAAATCTTACAGCCCTTCTAAATTGACTCTCTTGTCATCATAACGAGAGGCATTCAAACTGTCGCCACTGTGCCACCGAACGGAAGGAGCTATGACTCCTGCTGAGCAGAGTGATTCAACACGCCTAAAAACAGGCAGACAGCGTATTATTTAGGATTTCATGCGATGCTATTCATAATAAAGGATCTCAGCAGAGGTTCAAATTGATTAATTTGAGACCCTTTTAAATTAGAAGCTATTTTCTCTAGCACAGCAGTGGATGCATCGGAGATAGGATGTGCCTTAATCAGCTAGCAAGGTAGCTTCAGGGCGATGCCTCTTCAGTCTGACCCAGTTGTCCTGCTGTCGGCCCCCTTTAGCGCTGGCGCGGTATGCCCACCGGCCCCTCCATGCCTGTGGGAGTAGCATTGGTTATCACCGTTTTCCTCCCGTGGCCTTGTCCTGTTGCCCCCACTGCACTGTCAAAGTGTCAAGTGTCCTCTGTTCCTGAGATCTCTGACTGGTGACGTTTGTCTCACCTTATGCCAAGAACACATCCGATAAGACGGATGATCCATTTCTTTGGAGGCCCTATAGCGAATTGCTACATTCTGCTCTTCACCACAGGAGGCTGGTGATGGGAGGACAATTCATAATAATGGCTGGAATGGAGTGAATGGAATGGTATTAAAAATAGGAAAATGATACGGTGGGAACATGTGCGTCTGAGAAAGTGTGATTTCATTAATGTTTGTGGAAATGTACACTACCAGTGAAAAGTTTTAGAACACCTACTCATTCAAGTGTTTTTCTCTATTTTTACTATTTTCTACGTTGTAGAATAATAGTGAAGACATCAAAAATATGAAATAACACATATGGAATCATGTAGTAACCAAACAAGTGTTAAGCAAATCAAAATATATTTTATATTTGAGATTCTTCATATAGCCACCCTTTGCCTTGATGACAGCTTTGCACACTCTTGGCATTCTTTCAACCAGCTTCACCTGGAATGCTTTTCCAACAGTCTTGAAGGTGTTCCCACATATGCTGAGCACTTGTTGGCTGCTTTTCCTTCACTCTGCGGTCCGACTCATCCCAAACCATCTCAATTGGGTTGAGGTCGGGGGATTGTGGAGGCCAGGTCATCTGATGCATCACTCCATCACTCTCCTTCTTGGTAAAATAGCCCTTACACAGCCTGGAGGTGTGTTGGGTCATTGTCCTGTTGAGAATCAAATGATAGTCCCACTAAGCCCAAACCAGATGGGATGGCGTATCGCTGCAGAATGCTGTGGTAGCCATGCTGGTTAAGTGTACCTTGAATTCTAAATAAATCACAGACAGTGTCACCAGCAAAGCACCCCCACACCATAACACCTCCTCCTCCATGCTTTACGGTGGGAAATACACATGCAGAGATAATCTGTTCATCCACACCGCGTCTCACAAAGACACAGCGGTTGGAACCAAAAATCTCAAATTTTGACTCATCAGACCAAAGGACAGATTTCCACCGGTCTAATGTCCATTGTTCGTGTTTCTTGGCCCAAGCAAGTCTCTTCTTATTATTGGTGTCCTTTAGTAGTGGTTTCTTTGCAGCAATTCGACCATGAAGGCCTGATTCACACAATCTCCTCTGAACAGTTGATGTTGAGATGTGTCTGTTACTTGAATTCTGTGAAGCATTTATTTGGGCTGCAATCTGAGGTGCAGTTAACTCTAATGAACTTATCCTCTGCAGCAGAGGTAACTCTGGGTCTTCCATTCCTGTGGCTGTCCTCATGAGAGCCAGTTTCATCATAGCGCTTGATGGTTTTTGAGACTGCACTTGAAGAAACTTTCAAAGTTCGTGACATTTTCCAAATTGACTGACCTTCATGTCTTAAAGTAATGATGGACTGTCGTTTCTCTTTGCTTATTTGAGCTGTTCTTGACATAATATGGACTTGGTCTTTTACCAAATAGGGCTATCTTCTGTATACCCCCCCACCACAAATTACAAAAATTAACTTTTAAAAAGGCACACCTGTTAATTGAAATGCTGGTTGAGAGAATGCCAAGAGTGTGCAAAGCTGTCATCAAGGCAAACGGGTGTTTATTTGAAGAATCTCAAATATAAAATATATTTTGATTTGTTTAACACTTCTTTGGTTACTACATGATTCCATATGTGTTATTGTGATGAGTGTGATGGAAAGGAGTCAGGCACAGGAGGGTAATCACCGAATACAGAGTTTATTCCTTCGTAGACACACAAATGAGCTCAAATAGCGATCAACGAAACAGGCACAGGGGAAACTATCATCCCTGGCAAATACACTGTAACGGTAGAATCCAAATACACATAGGCACAGGGGAAAATCTACCCTGGCAACAATATGTTACGAGTAGCTCCACCGAGCTACACTACTCTCACAAATAACAATCACCCACAAGGACAAGGGGGCAGAGGGAACACTTATACACGGACTAATGAGGGGATTAGAACCAGGTGTGTGTGATTGACAAGACAAGACAAATGTGATGATGATTGGGGCGGCAGTGGTTAGTAAGCCGGTGACGACGAACGCCGAAGCCTGTTATTTCATCGTTTTGATGTCTTCACTATTATTCTACAATGTAGAAAATAGTAAAAAATAAAACCCTTGAATGAGTAAGTGTTCTAAAATGTTTCACTGGTAGTGTATGTAAATGTTATCTATTGTCTTTGTCATTCTGACTGCAACATTCTAACAGTGTAGCTAATACATTTTATATGTGCTATCGCAAAAAAAATTATAATTTGGTTGTGTTTATGAAGGCCTTGGGTAACATTAGAATACCATTTTTATTTGTATTTTATAACACAATTGGATTTTCTTTAGCTTATGTTACTATATGTAAAAAACAAAAACACAAATTCAAGTGTTCAATCAATTTTGTTCGTGGAGTGCCTTTTTTAAAAACTACGAAACAG
Source organism: Coregonus clupeaformis (assembly GCF_020615455.1). Taxonomy (NCBI): domain Eukaryota; kingdom Metazoa; phylum Chordata; class Actinopteri; order Salmoniformes; family Salmonidae; genus Coregonus; species Coregonus clupeaformis. The sequence goes on from NW_025534154.1 coordinate 147,702, forward strand.
AAAGCACATGTGTTAGAACACGGTAACAACTTATTTTTTATAATGACAACATTTTAAAAAAGTACCTCGACCACCAAGAAGACGGTCAAATGATAAAAACATCAGTAGCCTAAACATCATTATAAGCACCAAGTGGCCTTGATAAATAGTGAAAGCACAAAAGCAATAATGGAATTATAATGAATATAAGTGTAGCTATGACAGCAGTCAAAAATAGTCAATTATTGTCAGCTCGTACTTATCTCATTTAGCTGTTATCCCTTGTCCTAACAGCTGACACGATTGTCCTAACGTTCCCTTGCTTGACATACCTTTGTTTGGTTGTAGTGTGTAATAGTCTCCCGAGTGGCGCAGTGGTCTAAGGCACTGCATCGCAGTGCTAGCTGTGCCACTAGAGATCCTGGTTTGAATCCAGTGCGGCAGGTAGCTAGTGGGAGAGCGTTGTGCCAGACCGAAGGTCGCTGGTTCTAATCCCGAGAGGGTTGCGATGTGCCCTGAGCAAGGCACTTAACCCTAATGCTTCTGTAAGTCGCTCTGGAAGCGGCGAAAAAAAATCTGTAGCCGGCCGCAACCGGGAGACCAATGGGGCGGCGCACAATTGGCCCAGGGTAGGGGAGGGAATGGCTGGCAGGGAGGTAGCTCAGTTGGTAGAGTATGGCGTTTGCAACGCCAGGGTTGTGGGTTCGATTCCCACGGGGGGCCATGTATGCACTCACTGTAAGTTGCTCTGGATAAGAGTGTCTGCTAAAAGACGTAGTCTACAGCTGTCTTTATTGAGCTCCAGTCCTCTTGTTGTTCTTGTGGAACAACAGCCTTGTGCAAAGCCGTAACAGCTCATAGGGCAGGATCCTATCTCCTGGTTCTATAGCGTGAGGCAGATTGATGTAGAAGTGCAGGACTCCAGTCTATCTCAGGGCCTTACCCACAATCTAACTCCTTAATGCTGAGTGCCAAGCAGAGACGTATCAGGTCCCATTTTTACAGTCTTTGGTATGACTTGGCCGGGGATCGAACACACAATCTTTCAATCTCAGGGCAGACACCCTAACCACAAGGCCACTGCGTTGGTTGTGTGGGTGCCTTATTTTGCGCAGAGGGAGGGAGCTCCCGTTTGACTTTGTTCATGGTGCCGGCCAGACTTGTTTTCTTTGACAGCAACTTGTTCTCCAATGACAGCGAAGTGAAGAAATTGTCCACGGTGACATTTCTCCCCTTACCAACGGAAGGTTACAGAAGCCTCATCACCATATATTTCCCAGATAGACTATATATTCAAAAGTATGTGGACATCCCTTCAAATTAGTTGGTTCGGCTATTACTTAAAAAATATATAAGTGTAATAAATAAATAAAAATCAGTAGCAGTCAAAATGACTGCTTTAGTGGTTCTAGTGTTAAAACAAGTAAAATACAATATTACAAAAAAAGAAAACCATGTGTTTGATACCATTCAATTAATTCATTTCCAGCCATTACTATGAGCCCGTCCTCCCCAATTAAGGTGCCACCAGCCACCTGTGCTCTTTATAACGTGACGCCAGTTCAGCCCCTTATCTATCTTTATTAGTGCATCCAAGCATAAAGCACAAGTTTTGATTATCTCGCTTGTCTCTGCAATATACAGTTGAAGTCTGAAGTTTACATACACCTTAGCCAATACATTTAAACTCAGTTTTTCACAATTCCTGACATTTTATCCTAGTAAAAATTCCCTGTCTTAGGTCAGTTAGGATCACCACTTTATTTTAAGAATGTGAAATGTCAGAATAATAGTAGAGAGAATTATTTATTTCAGCTTTTATTTCTTTCATCACATTCCCAGTGGGTCAGACGTTTACATACACTCAATTAGTATTTGGTGGCATTGCCTTTAAATTGTTTAACTTGGGTCAAACATTTCGGGTAGCCTTCCACAAGCTTCCCACAATAAGTTGGGTGAATTTTGGCCCATTCCTCCTGACAGAGCTGGTGAAACTGAGTCAGGTTTGTAGGCCTCCTTGCTCGCACATGCTTTTTCAGTTCTGCCCACACATTTTCTATAGGATTGAGGTCAGGGCTTTGTGATGGCCACTCCAATACCTTCACTTTGTTGTCCTTAAGCCATTTTGCCACAACTTTGGAAGTATGCTTAGGGTCATTGTCCATTTGGAAGACCCATTTGCGACCAAGCTTTAACTTCCTGACTGATGTCTTGAGATGTTGCTTCAATATCTCCACATAATTTTCCTTCCTCATGATGCCATCAATTTTGTGAAGTGCACCAGTCCCTCCTGCAGCAAAGCACCCCCACAGCATGATGCTGCCACCCCTGTGCTTCACGGTTGGGATGGTGTTCTTTGGCTTGCAAGCTACCCCTTTTTTCCTCCAAACATAACGATGGTCATTATGGCCAAACAGTTCTATTTTTGTTTGATCAGACCAGAGGACATTTCTCCAAAAAGTAAGATCTTTGTCCCCATGTGCAGTTGCAAATCGTAGTCTGGCTTTTTTATGGCGGTTTTGGAGCAGTGGCTTCTTCCTTGCTGAGCGGCCTTTCAGGTTATGTTGATATAGGACTCGTTTTACTGTGGATATAGATACTTTTTTACTTGTTTCCTCCAGCATCTTCACAAGGTCCTTTACTGTTGTTCTGGGATTGATTTGCACTTTTTGCACCAAATTACGTCTCCTTCCTGAGTGATATGATGGCTGCGTGGTCCCATGGTGTTTATACTTGCGTACTATTGTTTGTACAGATAAACGTGGTACCTTCAGGTGTTTGGAAATTGCTCCCAAGCATGAACCAGACTTGTGGAGGTCTACCATTTTTTTCTGAGGTCCTGGCTGATTTCTTTTAATTTTCCCATGATGTCAAGCAAAGAGGCACTGAGTTTGAAGGTAGGCCTTGAAATACATCCACAGGTACACCTCCAATTGACTCAAATGATGTCATTTAGCAGAAGCTTGTAAAGCCATGACATCATTTTCTGGAATTTTCCAAGCTGTTTAAAGGCACAGTCAACTTAGTGTATGTAAACTTCTGACCCGCTGGAATTGTGATACAGTGAATTATAAGTGAAATAATCTGTCTGTAAACAATTGTTGGAAAAATTGCTTGTGTCATGCACAAAGTAGATGTCCTAACCGACTTGCCAAAACTATAGTTTGTTAACAAGAAATGTGTGGAGTGGTTGTAAAAACGAGTTTTAATGACTCCAACCTAAGTGTATGTAAACTTCCGACTTCAACTGTATGTGCAGCAGGATGATATATAAGAGGCACAGAATTAATTTAGTCTCTTGAGTGACAGGCCGGGATAAATCCCTATATCTTGCTCAGCGCCACGGCTCGGTTGACCTCAGTGTTTCTCCTCAGGGATTTGTTGAATCATGGACAACATAGACCATTATACAGAGGACACTGTGATAAGCAACCAATAAGCACACTGTGTTTCGTTTCCCTGCTCCAGTGGTATAGAATAATCTTGGAAATTGGATTTTCAGCTGATTTAGATGGCGTATGGATTAAGTTATTTTTTATTATCTAGTAACACTATACAGTTTTGAGGCATCTATTATGCTATTCTCTCTGACAGCAACCTTCACGATTCATGACATTTCAAAACGGCATAAGGGATATCATGACCCATGTACTGATTTAGTTGGCTAGTCTCTGCTGAGATTACATGACCACGGATGGTCGTTCATTCGTCATCAATGGTAGTGAGTGGCTGTGACATGAATGATGTCACATAATAATGTTTAGCTGAAGTTAAATGTCATCAATCATCCTGACAACCACAGTATGACTCCTGTATCAAATCCACAAGTAGAGTTGGGCAAAAACCTGCAAACTCCTGAAGGCATAAGAGACGGTGGATGTGATAGAAACTGAGTTGGAGCAGAACATCAAACAGCCTTTGCAGAGGGAGCCGGTTTCACAGGCGCACCACTAATTATGTATTTTTCTCACCATGGCAGCCTTTGACAGAGATCTCTCCCTCTAAACCTTGATAGAAAAATGTTTTTCTCTTCCTTTCTCTTTTTTTCTCACGAGGTGCCTGCCTGCGCTTGTGAAGTCTGCTCATCCGTCTCGGAGCTCGAAGGCCCCATAGTTAACAACTTTCACTGTCTTGGATGGTCTAGTTATAAAGCCCTACAGTTACCACATTTCACTGTCTTGGGAGGGTCTAGTTATAAAGCCCTACAGTTATCACACTTCACTGTCTTGGGAGGGTCTAGTTCCTATAGAACCGTCTTGGGAGGGTCTATTAAAAGCTATAGTTACAACCTTCACTGTCTTGGAGGGTCTAGTTATAAAGCCCTACAGTTATCATACTTCACTGTCTTGGGAGGGTCTAGTTATAAAGCCCTATAGTTACCAACCTTCACTGTCTTGGGAGGGTCTAGTTATAAAGCCCTATAGTTACCAACCTTCACTGTCTTGGAGGGTCTAGTTATAAAGCCCTATAGTTACCAACTTTCACTGTCTTGGGAGGGTCTAGTTATAAAGCCCCATAGTTAGACAACCTTCACTGTCGTCATGAAGAAAAACTTCACAGAATACTCAAAGCTTGGCTAATATGTGAGATGCATAGCAGGGTGTGCTCATGAATTCCAATGGCCTCCTTATCCCCAAGTGAGGCAGAGTTGGATAAATGCCCTGGACTTTAGACACAGGACGTTTCTGTCCTCCCGAAAGCGCTCACACTAAATTATGGGTACATCAAGGCCCATGTTATTATATTTTCTGCTGCCTATAGCAAACTATGCGGACTGAAAGCCAATTAGGCAACCTCTGTCTGGGCTGTCCAAGTGGAAGGCTAGTCCTAAGTGATGGGCAGCGGCGGTGGTAGACTGGTTAGGAACGGACAGGAGTGCCGGGGTTTAAAGACAGATCTTACCTCTGTTCAAACATCAGGATCTGGATTGATTCTTTGGAGAATATTAAAGTGCTTCTCACTGAATAACAACATGTCCTGCATGTTAAAATGTCTCTGCTATCATCAGTTAGGAAGTCGATCCCATCATTCCTTCCTCTCATACCTGATTGTTGATCTCTAAAGGCGCTACGTAATGTCCTCATACCGTTAATGCCGACAAGCCATAGCTCCTCTTGCAGAAGCAATTAGAAGACTGTAAATTGGATGTCAATTGTGGTCAGTATTCTTATCAGCCGTCCAATATATATTGACCATTCCACCTTTCCATAATTAAACTTCGTACCACTGGAGCCCAAACTCTCGCTTCGTCAATATGCACAATATGAATCACCAATAGTGGTCCTTCCCCAGAAAGGAATAACCTTGATTAAAGATGCAACTCACTGGTTTCACAAAGTGCTGCCTACTGATGATGTTCACTGAGTTGTAAGAAAACGCTGTACAGTACCGTGCCGAAGCAGTGTACACTGTAGTGGATTAAGACTGATTATAATGGGATCTGTTATTGACCCTAAATATACTAATGTAATTCATTTGGGTAGATATTGAGAAAGGAGAGAACCACTACTGCAGAAATCTGTTGGACTGTAGGGTATAGGCAAGTGGCTGAATGTCTTGCCAATTGCCACAGACAGTGGAAAGGCCTTGGTTAAAGTTTCATCGAGGTAGAGAGTGCCAGAACATTGAGTTTCAGAGGAGCTGTCAGCTACATGCCCCGCCATTTTCACTTTTCATTAAAAAAAAAATGTTTTCTGCCTTTTCCTCCAATTTTGCTCAGACCAATGAAGCTCCGAGCTCCGAGATGACTGGTTCTTCCTCCACTACTCCTGAAGACAGCTGTCAAGCTTCTTCCTCCATTCGGCCTCTTGACCCAGCAACACAGTGTCTCTGTGTATTCTCTTTCCCATGAGTCATCAGGAGAGGAGACATGGAACAAGGCCCTGGGCAGCCACTGAACTCTTGTTCCAGATGTTTCAGGCAACTGTATGACCTCAGAGGATGTCCAAGTCAAGTCAGCTCATTGGATTCTGTCCAATGCTATTCTTCTTTTTTACTTGACACTGTTGATTTTTCATTTTAATTAGGATTAAGTGCCTTGCTTAAGGGCACATCGAAAGATTTTTCACCTAGTCGGCTCGGGGATTAGAACCAGCGACCTTTCGGTTACTGGCACAACGCTCTTAACCACTAAGCTAACTGCCGCCCTGATCTAACTTTTGTCTAGTCACTGCAGAAGATCTCACAGGTCCAGATAAGTGGTTGAGTGTAGCCTCGACATAAGCAGTTGCATAGGGCCCCCGACCCCCATTTAGCAACTCAGTCGGGGTCTCAACTTACTGTTGAGAGTTAGAATAGTAGAATACACAACGTGCAATTTCAAAATTTGGTTGTGCATCAACAGTTATTCTCTTATGTCAGTCACTGACAGTCACTCAATTAGCCATGTTAGCTAACAATTTAAAAAAAATAAAAATTATGTAAGTTAGGTAAATTGGTCTAGAGCCAGTTATCTAAACTTGTAGTAATCATGGCCGAATACCGACCGGTCACGCTGGGCATGTGCCCAGGGGCCCTGACCTCAGGGGCCCCGCATTGATTGTGTTAGTCACTCTCACTCAGATATCATTTAAACATGGCATAAGTTTTGGCAAAATGTGTAGAATTGCAGGAAATTAACTTTAAAACCAAAAAACATCTCTCTGTCGTCAAGAGGGGGGTCACTAAAATGTTTTGCCCGCGAGGTGTATGGCCCCCCACAACCAAAATCTTGCTTAGGGTCCCCAAAAGGCTCAACTAATCAGTGGCAGTAATCAAGATATGATTAAGTTGAAGCTTGACAAGCAGGTCAGGCTTGGCTTATAACTTGTAAATCTAAACTTTTCCGTCATCTACACCAGTCATTTGAATGCAATAAACTCTGCAATGTGTTATAGCTACTTCATTTTTTGTTGTTGTTGTTGGTGGTGTGTGTGGCAACCCCAGGATATTGCCAGTCCAGACAGTTAAGTGGAAGTGGAACTGTTGGTGTTTGTCAGAGTGGGTGGGCTCCTCCGGCAGACGTGTGTACATTTACATTTACGTCATTTAGCAGACGCTCTTATCCAGAGCGACTTACAAATTGGTGCATTCACCCTATAGCCAGTGGGATAACCACTTTACAATTGTATTTTATTTTTATTAATTTTTTTAGGGTAGAAGGATTACTTTATCCTATCCCAGGTATTCCTTAAAGAGGTGGGGTTTCAAATGTCTCCGGAAGGTGGTGAGTGACTCCGCTGTCCTGGCGTCGTGAGGGAGCTTGTTCCACCATTGGGCTGTGTAGACAGCCTCACTAGCGCTCTGCCACAGCCTGAAAAAGGACTTACAGACGGTCATACAACATTCACATTCCTTCCTACAGCGGCTCTACTCTGTCATGTAAATCATACATATCCACCCTTTGTGGAATCATATAGAACATCACTGCTGAGGCAAACATGCTGCGAATATCAAGTAGTCAAAAGAAGGTATACAAGGCTTTTTTATTTTTTTCATTAGCTACTTTGTGGGAATCTGTAAGAATTGCATTGGAGGGGATATAATAATAATAATAATAAGCCATTTAGCAGACGCTTTTATCCAAAGCGACTTACAGTCATGCGTGCATACATTTTTGTGTATGGGTGGTCCCGGGGATTGAACCCACTACCTTGGCGTTACAAGCGCCGTGCTCTACCAGCTGAGCTACAGAGGACCACATATAATGCATTTTCATTGCATGCTGAAATCTTTCAATACTGTAGCTGCCATGTTTTTCCCACATACAGATGTAGGATATTAATTTGATCACTCTTTTGTTGCTGAACATTTTCCTGCACCGCAGGACATGCAGATGAGCTTCGTGATGTACATACATTCACTGAAGACCCACACTAACACACGGTTAACAGTATTGCACTTTTCATGTAGCCTACTTTTGGCCAGCTAATAACCTAACCACCGATCAAGCAACAGTATAGACTAAACATTCAAATCATGTTGCTGCAGGATTCTTTTGCTGTGACAATATAGGTCAAATTAAGATCCTCTATCTGTAGCCAGATGAGGACATTTGTCACTCTTAGGAGACTGATTTAGAGTTAAATGTGCATGAAGTATGACTTTCATAGGAAGTCATTTTCATGGCCCTAAATGTTTATGAGATACAGTACCAGTCAAAAGTTTTTACGCACCTACTCATTCAAGGGTTTTTCTTTCTTTTTACTATTTTCTACATTGTAGAATAATAGTGAAGACATCAAAACTATGAAACATTTACATTTACATTTTAGTCATTTTAGCAGACTCTCTTATCCAGAGCGACTTACAGTTAGTGAGTGCATACATTGTTTTTTTTGTTTTTTTTTCATACTGAAACAACACATATGGAATCATGTAGTAACCAAAAAAGTGTTAAACAAATCTAAATATATTTTATATTTGAGATTCTTCAAATAGCCACCCTTCACCTTGATGACAGCTTTGCACACTCTTGGCATTCTCTCAACCAGCTTCATGAGGTAGTCTCCTGGAATGCATTTCAATTAACAAGTGTGCCTTCTTAAAAGTTAATTTGTGGAATTTCTTTCCTTCTTAATGCGTTTGAGACAATCAGTTGTGTTGTGACAAGGTAGGGGGGTATACAGAAGATAGCCCTATTTGGTAAAAAAAACAGGTCCATATTATGGCAAGAACAGCTCAAATAAGCAAAGAGAAATGACAGTCCATCATTACTTTAAGACATGAAGGTCAGTCAATTTGGAAAATGTCACAAACTTTGAACGTTTCTTCAAGTGCAGTCTCAAAAACCATCAAGCGCTATGATGAAACTGGCTCTCATGAGGACCGCCACAGGAATGGAAGACCCAGAGTTACCTCTGCTGGAGAGGATAAGTTCATTAGAGTTACCAGCCTCAGAAATTGCAGCCCAAATAAATGCTTCACAGAATTCAAGTCACAGACACATCTCAACATCAACTGTTCAGAGGGGACTGTGTGAATCAGGCCTTCATGGTCGAATTGCTGCAAAGAAACCACTACTAAAGGACACCAATAATAAGAAGAGACTTGCTTGGGCCAAGAAACACCAGCAATGGACATTAGACCGGTGGAAATCTCCAAATTGGAGATTTTTGGTTCCAACTGCCGTGTCTTTGTGAGATGCGGTGTGGGTGAACGGATGATCTCCGCATGTGTATTTCACACCGTAAAGCATGGAGGAGGAGTTGTCATGGTGTGGGGGTGCTTTGCTGGTGACACTGTCTGTGATTAATTTACTTAACCAGCATGGCTACCACAGCATTCCGCAGCGATACGGCATCCCATCTGGTTTGGGCTTAGTGGGACTATCATTTGTTTTTCCACAGGACAATGACCCAACACACCTCCAGGCTGTGTAAGGGCTATTTTACCAAGAAGGAGAGTGATGGAGTGCTGCATCAAATGACCTGGCCTCCACAATCCCCCGACCTCAACCCAATTGAGATGGTTTGGGATGAGTCGGACGGCGGAGTGAAGGAAAAGCAGCCAACAAGTGCTCAGCATATGTGGGAACTCCTTCAAGACTGTTGGAAAAGCATTCCAGGTGAAGCTGGTTGAGAGAATGCCAAGAGTGTGCAAAGCTGTCTACAAGGCAAAGGTTGGCTATTTGAAGAATCTCAAATATAAAATATATTTTGATTTGTTTAACACTTTTTTGGTTACTACATGATTCCATATGTGTTATTTCAGAGTTTTGATGTCTTCACTATTATTCTACAATGTAGAAAATAGTACAAATAAAGAAAAACCCTTGAATGAGTAGGTGTGTCCAAACTTCTTACTGGTACTGTATGTAATTGTAATTGTCTCATATGTTTTGTCGAAGTGACATCTTCAAAACAGCAGTTGTAAACCTTAATGACATCTATGTGTCATATTCACTGGTATGCAGCTTTCATATCCATTGTTGGGGAGTAGTGAACTTCACATAGTTCAACTAGTAATTAAACTACATTTTGCAGTAGCTTGGTGGTAGTTTAACTAAATTCAAATCTTGGTAATGTTTTCAGTAGTTAATTACTTTTTTGCCATGTAGTGATGTATCTAACTACTGGAAGTACACATTATTGTAAAAATAAAGTATGAGTGAAATAGGCAAGAATTTCTTTCTTTTTTGTCATCTTCACTTTCACACTTGAAAGATAATTGTGTTTTTAATTTTTAAAAAAAATTACACATTCTGTTAACATCTGACTACAGATCTGTTCTTACAATTTGTGAAATGTATTTATTTATATGACATTTCTCTTTTATTGAGAGGAGTTTTACGCTGTTATAAGAACGATGTAATGCTTGTCTCGACAGGTTATGTCATCCCACTTTCTCTCACGCTTTTTCAAATGGCCAATTCATGCGTCATTGCTGTGCTCTGCTAGTCGTTTTTTCAGACATAGCCTTTCTCATTTAGGTGTCATTACATACAAAGTACCGGGGAGGAGAGTGAGACTAGTTTTTGTGATGGTTCCCAGTGAATGAGCCTCTAGTGCTGCTTTTCCATAGTAAAACCAGTGTTCCACCCTGATGTTATACTGGGGACATGGTGTTTCCATATCTAGGGCTGATGTTATACTGGGGACATGGTGTTTCCATATCTAGGGCTGATGTTATACTAGGGACATGGTGTTTCCATATCTAGGGCTGATGTTATACTGGGGACATGGTGTTTCCATATCTAGGGCTGATGTTATACTAGGGACATGGTGTTTCCATATCTAGGGCTGATGTTATACTGGGGACATGGTGTTTCCATATCTAGGGCTGATGTTATACTGGGGACATGGTGTTTCCATATCTAGGGCTGATGTTATACTGGGGACATGGTGTTTCCATATCTAGGGCTGATGTTATACTGGGGACATGGTGTTTCCATATCTAGGGCTGATGTTATACTGTGGACATGGTGTTTCCATATCTAGGGCTGATGTTATACTGAGGACATGGTGTTTCCATATCTAGGGCTGATGTTATCCTGGGGACATGGTGTTTCCATATCTAGGGCTGATGTTATACTAGGGGACATGGTGTTTCCATATCTAGGGCTGATGTTATACTAGGGACATGGTGTTTCCATATCTAGGGCTGATGTTATACTAGGGACATGGTGTTTCCATATCTAGGGCTGATGTTATACTGGGGACATGGTGTTTCCATATCTAGGGCTGATGTTATACTGGGGACATGGTGTTTCCATATCTAGGGCTGATGTTATACTGGGGACATGGTGTTTCCATATCTAGGGCTGATGTTATACTGGGGACATGGTGTTTCCATATCTAGGGCTGATGTTATACTGGGGACATGGTGTTTCCATATCTAGGGCTGATGTTATACTGGGGACATGGTGTTTCCATATCTAGGGCTGATGTTATACTGGGGACATGGTGTTTCCATATCTAGGGCTGATGTTATACTGGGGACATGGTGTTTCCATATCTAGGGCTGACAGTGAGGACTTGTGGTGAGCAGAATCAACAACCTCTGTATAATTAAAACAGTTGCTTTGTGAGAAGGTGTTAAAGTTCACAGTTAGCCATTGTTATGTAAATGACAGCTGAAAAGTACCAGTGGCCTGGCTTTGGCCCCAAGTGAGAGCAGATACGCCGGAGCCATGGCCCAGTGAGACATGGGTGCCGGCCCGCGTAGATGGAAACAGAGGAGTCTGAGCCTTTTGGGTAAAACACTGGGGTAAATCCTGTTTGGAAATGTCCCATAATAGGGCTGAGGTGCTCATGCTAGGGAGCCTTGTAAACAGAGCAACAGCAGGACAGCCATTTTTAATATGGAGTTTTAATCAGTCACACTTGCCAGAGAGATTTACACTTCACTTCAAATATACACGTGCACAAACGCGCTCACACACATCCACACACACACGCAGAAATACCATCTTCACTCCCAGTGTGGTTCTATGAAGCGGAACATCAAGGTGAAGGTAGGTAACAACACCTCCGCCATGCTGATCCTCAACACGGGGGCCACACAGGGGTGCGTGCTCAGCCCCTTCCTGTAATCCTTGTTCACCCATGACTGCGTGGCTAAATCTCCAACTTAATCATGAAGTTTGCTGATGACACAACAGTGGTAGGCCTGATTACAAACAATGACGATACAGCCTACAGGGAGGAGGTGAGAGCCCTGGCAGAGTGGTGCCAGGAAAATAATCTGTCCCGCAACAAAACGAAGGAGCTGATTGTGGACTACAGGAGACCACAGAGAGAGCACGCCACCATCCACATCGACGGGGCCGCAGTGGACAGGGTCAAAAGCTTCAAGTTTCTCGGCGTGCACATCACTGAGGACCTGAAATGGTCTTCACCGACACCGGCAACAGCGCCTCTTCAACCTCATGAGGCTGAAGAAATCTGGCTTGGCCCCTAAGACCCTCACAAACTTCTACCGATGCACCATCGAGAGCATTCTGTCGGGCTGTATCACCGCCTGGTACGACAACTGCACCGCCCACAACCGCAGGGCTCTCCAGTGGGTGGTGCAGTCAGCCCAACGCATCTCTGGGGGCGCACTGCCTGCTCTCCAGGACATTTTCAGCACCCGGTGTCACAGGAAGGCCAAGACAATCATCAAGGACCTCAGCCACCCGAGCCACGGCCTGTTCTCCCCACTACAACCTAGAAGGCGGTGACAGTACAGGTGCATCAAAGCTAGCGCCGAGAGACTGAAAACCAGTTTCTATCTCCAGGCCATCAGACTGTTAAACAGTCCGCCCAGTGCCCTGCCCTGAACTTTAGTCACTGTTACTAGCCGGCTACCACCCGGTATGCAACCTTGCACCTTAGAGACTGCTGCCCTATAGTCACTAAACACTGGTCACTTTAATAATGTTTACACTAGTTTCTGTAGTTAGAAACAGATAAGATTAGCATTCCTGCAATATTATTCTGTTAAAATGTAATTTGATCTCTGAAAAATTAAGCTAATTGATTACTCAATTTATATACAGTATGAGGTACATACTGTATTTTCAACATAGCTCATCCATATAAACACTGCTGTACAGCTTTCAGAATGACACAAGTATTGGTCTTCACAAAGTTCGCTGCTTCAGTGTTATGAGATATTTTAGTCAGATGTTACTATGGTATACTGAAGTATAATTACAAGCATTCCATAAGTGTCAAAGGCTTTTATTGACAATTACATTAAGTTTATGCAAAGAGTCAATATTTGCAGTGTTGACCCTTCTTTTTCAAGACCTCTGCAAATCCGCCCTGGCATGCTGTCAATTAACTTCTGGGCCACATCCTGACTGATGGCAGCCCATTCTTGCATAATCAATGCTTGGAGTTTGTCAGAATTTGTGGGTTTTTGTTTGTCCACCCGCCTCTTGAGGATTGACCACAAGTTCTCAATGGGATTAAGGTCTGGGGAGTTTCCTGGCCATGGACCCAAAATGTCGATGTTTTGTACCCCGAGCCACTTAGTTATCACTTTTGCCTTATGGCAAGGCGCTCCGTCATGCTGGAAAAGGCATTGGTCGTCACCAAACTGTTCTTGGATGGTTGGAAGAAGTTGCTCTCGGGGGATGTGTTGGAACCATTCTTTATTCATGGCTGTGTTCTTAGGCAAAATTGTGAGTGAGCCCACTCCCTTGGCAGAGAAGCAACCCCAAACATGAATGGTCTCAGGATGCTTTACTGTTGGCATGACACATGACTGATGATAGCGCTCACCTTGTCTTTCTCCGGACAAGGTGTTTTCGGAAAGGGGATTCATCAAAGAAAATGACTTTACCCCAGTCCTCAGCAGTCTAATCCCCTCTACCTTTTGCAGAATATCAGTCTGTCCCTGATGTTTTTCCTGGAGAGAAGTGGCTTCTTTGCTGCCCTTCTTGACACCAGGCCATCCTCCAAAAGTCTTCGCCTCACTGTGCGTGCAGATTCCTGAGCAAGCTCTGCACTGGTGGTGCCCCGATCCCGCAGCTGAATCAACTTTAGGAGACGGTCCTGGTGCTTGCTGGACTTTCTTCGGCGCCCTGACGCCTTCTTCACAACAATTGAACCTCTCTCCTTGAAGTTCTTGATGATCCGATAAATGGTTGATTTAGGTGCAGCAATATCCTTGCCTGTGAAGCCCTTTTTGTGCAAAGAAATGATGATGGCACGTTTTTCCTTGCAGGTAACCATGGTTAACAGAGGAAGAACAATAATTTCAAGCACCACCCTCTTTTTAAAGCTTCCAGTCTGTTATTCTAACTCAATCAGCATGACAGAGTGATCTCCAGCCTTGTCCTCGTCAACACTCTCACCTGTGTTAACGAGAGAATCACTGACATGATGGCAGCTGGTCCTTTTGTGGCAGGGCTGAAATGCAGTGGAAATCTTTTTTGGGGATTAAGTTCATTTTCATGGCACAGAGGGACTTTGCAATTCATCTGATCACTCTTCATGACATTCTGGAGTACATGCAAATTGCCATCATCAAAACTGAGGCAGCAGACTTTGTGAAAATAAGTATTTGTGTCGTTCTCAAAACTTTTGACCACAACTGTACATACTGTATTCTCAACGTATATATTGTTCATACTGTCTATACACACCCGACTATACAGTGGGGAGAACAAGTATTTGATACACTGCCGATTTTGCAGGTTTTCCTACTTACAAAGCATGTAGAGGTCTGTAATTTTTATGATAGGTACACTTCAACTGTGAGAGATGGAATCTAAAAAATCTAAAAAATCTAAAATCCAGAAAATCACATTGTATGATTTTTAAGTAATTAATTTGCATTTTATTGCATGACATAAGTATTTGATACATCAGAAAAGCAGAACTTAATATTTGGTACAGAAACCTTTGTTTGCAATTACAGAGATCATACATTTCCTGTATGTCTTGACCAGGTTTGCACACACTGCAGCAGGGATTTTGGCCCACTCCTCCATACAGACCTTCTCCAGATCCTACGGACTTTCAGCTCCCTCCAAAGACTTTCTATTGGGTTCAGGTCTGGAGACTGGCTAGGCTACTCCAGGACCTTGAGATGCTTCTTACGGAGCCACTCCTTAGTTGCCCTGGCTGTGTGTTTCGGGTCATTGTCATGCTGGAAGACCCAGCCACGACCCATCTTCAATGCTCTTACTAAGGGAAGGAGGTTGTTGGCCAAGATCTCGCGATACATGGCCCCATCCATCCTCCCCTTAATACAGTGCAGTCGTCCTGTACCCTTTGCAGAAAAGCATCCCCAAAGAATGATGTTTCCACCTCCATGCTTCACGGTTGGGATGGTGTTCTTGGGGTTGGACCAGGTCCAACCCCAAGAACAGACCAGGTCCTGCCATGTAGTTCTGGGCTGATCCCTCACCTTCCTCATGATCATTGATGCCCCACGAGGTAAGATCTTGCATGGAGCCCCAGACCGAGGGTGATTGACCGTCATCTTGAACTTCTTCCATTTTCTAATAATTGCGCCAACAGTTGTTGCCTTCTCACCAAGCTGCTTGCCTATTGTCCTGTAGCCCACCCCAGCCTTGTGCAGGTCTACAATTTTATCCCTGATGTCCTTACACAGCTCTCTGGTCTTGGCCATTGTGGAGAGGTTGGAGTCTGTTTGATTGAGTGTGTGGACAGGTGTCTTTTATACAGGTAACGAGTTCAAACAGGTGCAGTTAATACAGGTAATGAGTGGAGACCAGGAGGGCTTCATAAAGAAAAACTAACAGGTCTGTGAGAGCCGGAATTCTTACTGGTTGGTAGGTGATCAAATACTTATGTCATGCAATAAAATGCAAATTAATTACTTAAAAATCATACAATGTGATTTTCTGGATTTTTGTTTTAGATTCCGTCTCTCACAGTTGAAGTGTACCTATGATAAAAATTACAGACCTCTACATGCTTTGTAAGTAGGAAAACCTGCAAAATCGGCAGTGTATCAAATACTTGTTCTCCCCACTGTAGCAACTATAACAGCTCATTCTTCTGATATTTCTTAATGTCTTGTTTCTTCTTCTTCTTCTTTATTATTATTTGTGTATTAGTATTGTATTAGTATTGTATTAGTATTGTATTAGTATTGTATTAGTATTGTATTAGTATTGTATTAGTATTGTATTTGTATTGTATTAGTATTGTGTTACTATTGTATTAGTATTGTGTTACTATTGTATTAGTATTGTGTTATTATTGTATTAGTATTGTATTAGTATTGTATTAGTATTGTATTAGTATTGTATTAGTATTGTGTTACTATTGTATTAGTATTGTATTAGTATTGTATTAGTATTGTGTTACTATTGTATTAGTATTGTATCAGTATTGTATTAGTATTGTGTTACTATTGTATTAGTATTGTATTAGTATTGTATTAGTATTGTTTTTGTATTGTTTTAGTTTTGTGTTGCTATTGTATTAGTATTGTGTTAGTATTTTATTAGTATTGTATTAGTTTTGTATTTTATTAGTATTGTGTTAGTATTGTATTAGTATTGTATTAGTATTGTATTAGTATTGTACTAGTTTTGTATTAGTTTTGTATTAGTTTTGTATTAGTATTTTATTAATATTGTATTAGTATTGTATTAGTATTGTACTGTTAGACATTTACTGCACTGCTGGAGCTAGAAACACAAGCATTTCGCTACACCTGCTTTAACATCTGCTAATCTGTGTACGCTATAAATAAACTTGATGATGATCACTGATATTAGCCCCAAATTTTGGATTATTCATCAATGCTCTGTTGATTTACATTTCAAAGCAACTAGGCGTATGCACTAGACAGTCCCTCTGAAAAGGCACTATGCAGTCCCTCTGAAAAGGCACTATGCAGTCCCTCTGAAAAGGCACTATGCAGTTCCTCTGAAAAGGCACTATGCAGTTCCTCTGAAAAGGCACTATGCAGTTCCTCTGAAAAGGCACTATGCAGTCCCTCTGAAAAGGCACTATGCAGTTCCTCTGAAAAGGCACTATGCAGTCCCTCTGAAAAGGCACTATGCAGTTCCTCTGAAAACGCACTAGACAGTCCCTCTGAAAACGCACTAGACAGTCCCTCTGAAAACGCACTAGACAGTCCCTCTGAAAACGCACTAGACAGTCCCTCTGAAAACACACTAGACAGTCCCTCTGAAAAGGCACTAGACAGTCCCTCTGAAAACGCACTAGACAGTCCCTCTGAAAACGCACTAGACAGTCCCTCTGAAAAGGTTACTCACATCAATCCCAAAGCATCTCCCAATCTCTGCGAAGTATCTGACATGAGGAATGCTTTTTTTAATTGCATATTCAAAGGACAGATTGTTATCTGTCTCTGTCACTACAGAAAAACGGTGTCACGGACCAATAAGAAGCAACGATATCTCGATGACCTCCTTCCATCAGCGCTGTCACAATTGCCTTTTGGCAGGAAGTCTTAATTAATCATCCCGCTTTGTTATTCCCTGTAACCCTGGAAATAATTGGCACTGAGGACCATATCGCTGCTCCCACAATGTCGCAGCGTGTCTTGTCAACACGTTTCCACGACACCATACTGTCACAATACAGCAAAACCCCTCTCCAAAGGATTATATTGTAGATAAGGCCCATAAAGACGAAAGCCTTGACGTCTCGATATTCTCCCAGCAAGCAAGAAAGGAGAATTGTGCTAATTTCACTAAGGATAGCATTGTTATCACCTCTCCTGTTTTCTTCTGGATATTCCCACCCACAGTAGACTTACTGTACAGTTAGTTGAAGAGGAATGACAGTATGTTACGCTGATTACCACAACAATGGCTCCAGCATTCTCTTCATCTGTCATCTTCAGAAAGGTTGCAGTGGCTCGTTTCTTTCTTGGCATATTTCTGTAAACTCTCATTAACCTTGGAATGTCAAAAAGTACTCATAATTTGAAGGCGTAGGCTTACATTGTCGCCACTGTATGATTAAAAAGGACTGAAATTAGCATAATATAAACATTTCCCACTTTAAATTACCATAACAAAAAAACGTATCCCATTGTATTTGTTTCTGTCATCCGTTTTCAGATCAACACATGGAAACTTTAAAACAGCGCTTACTGCAAGTCCTTTTCAAATACATCGTATGATCCAATTTTAAACTGCTAACCACTTAGAAATGATAATCACTCCTCTGTCGGTAACCATTGGTGACGATACCGTGTTCCCAGTCAGCACTTTTGATTGATGGGGTCACAGCGTGACTGCAAGGTAAACATGCCCTTCCCTGATGGATAGGGGACAATACGTCCTACCATGGGTTTAAACCCTGACCCGAGAGCCAGAGGTCAAACAAGCGCTTCCTCCCCTTCAAGGGCTGCATTGCAGACACAATTACAGCAGGCAGACTGTGAGCATATCCCCTGCTGTACCAGACAGCTCCGTGATATACAGCCATGCTCCCGTCTCCACTAAAACAGGCACAGCACTCCGATCAGGAGCAGTCATTGGCATTCCCAAATTGAGATAGAAATCTATATTTATTTGAGCTCCTCTCTGCCATTCCCGTCTTTATTTAACTGCCGGAGCATGCCCGCGCCGCACGCCTTGCTAAGTGGACCGCGGAGAGATGATATTATGACGGGATAAACTAGAATAGAATAGAATTATCAACCTGCCCGATTTGACGTCCAGCAGTAAAAGTGCGTGTGACGAATGCCCGCTGAACGTCGATACTGAACAAAAATATAAACGCAACATGCAACAATTTCAACGATTTCAACGATTTTACTGAGTTGAATTGAAGTACATTCATTAGGCCCTAATCTATGGATTTCACATGACTGGTCAGGGGCACAGCCATGGGTGGGCCTGGGAGGGCATAGGCCCATCCACTGGGGAGCCAGGCCCAGCCAATCAGAGTGAGTTTTTCCCCACAAAAGGGCTTTATTACAGAAATAAATACTCCTCAGTTTCATCAGCTATCTGGGTGGCTGGTCTCAGACGATTCTGCAGGTGAAGCCGCCGGATGTGGAGGTCCTGGGCTGGCGTGGTTACACAAGGTCTGAGGTTGTGAGGCCGGTTGGACATGGGACCAACACTTGACATGTTGTGTTTATATTTTTTGTTCAGTATGATTAAAACAGATAAGAAGATTGACTCCCGTCACCATGGAGAGGAGGGGAGTAATTACACACATGCCAGAGGTGCACACGTGAACGATGAAGGTCTGGAAGAAGATGAAAGGAGAGAGGGAACTCCTCCTCTCCGCCTCTCTCTCCTTGATTACTGACATTATGTATCTGCAGTGATGTACAGGAGAGCAGCGAACTCCCACTGCAAGAACCTGCAACACTGCAGAAGACCCACGGAGCTCTGCTACTCTAGTCACAGTTGAATTATCTGAAGCCTGATGCGGCTTGACATCCATACTGTCAATCTGGATGACTGAATAGGGTGTCAGTCCATTTCGGAGAACAAGCATTTATTTTTGTAGTAGCCTATATCCTAGGGCTTTGTGTGGTAATTAGAAAGATGTCTATGGGGTACCAGATATGCTTCATGTAGTTACGGCGGCAGCCATTGGTATTTTTGCTCTCACTTCTCAACATAAGTTGAACACATTAAATGTTGTTTATATTTTCCAAGCCACCAAGTATTTTTAAGTCATCATCAAGAATTCACCAAAGTATTTAAGTGCAGCTGAAGGGGGTGTTTCTGTGAAGGTGGTGTTTCTGTGAAACCTGCCAGCTATATTTTATCCCGCTGACAGTCATCCAACTGCATACTTCATGTGTATTCATACTGCTCAGATTATTCCACAAGCTGGCAAACTCATTGACTGTTGTCAACCGCGAGCAGCCGAGGGAGAAGAAATCTGTGACTAGCCGAGACATTCTCCCGCACTGTTTGTCATCTTCGGTGTCTTCGAATGGTAAAACCACAGATTGTGTCAGCTCAGTGTTCAAGACCCAGTCTGTTGCAAGACGTTTGCCCTATCTCCATCTGCACATGGCTCTACAGGGGCTAAAGAGTGTTGTTCCTCCCCGCCATGTGGCTTTCATCATGCCTGCTACCCGCTACACGGGCAGCAGCAGAGTCGTCTTTTTAACTTCCTTATGCTTTCTGTTGAAATTAGCTCCACGTCCCCGCTTTTCTCTCTGCCTCTTTGTTGCAACTTCCCTTTGAAGAGGTGCAACACCTGGACTGTGGCATTTCCTTTGATGTTTTTCTATTATATTGTAATAGGACCATTCTATGGGCTTACACTTATCCTGGTTCCACTTGTACTATCTCAGATATTAGGTAAAACGTGTTATTTACACTTGAAAGAGCATTGAAGAATGTTGAAAGGACTTTGCAAGACCCTGCGCCATATCTTTATATAGTGCATTGCGGTGCAGGCTCCGAAAGTATTCAGACAGTGACACTGGTTGTTTTAGCTCTGTACTCCAGCACTTTGGATTTGAAATGATACGATGACTATGAGGTTAAAGTGCAGACTGTCAGCTTTCATGTGAGGGTATGTTTATCAATATCGAGTGAACCGTTTAGAATTTACAGCACTTTTTGTACATAGTCCCCCCCATGTTAGGGGACCAAAAGTATTGGGACAAATTCACTTGTGTGTATTAAAGTAGTCCAAAGTTTTGCATTTGGTCCAATATTCCAGAGCAGTTTGTATTTGTAAACATTTCCATCAGGAATAATGTTGGCTCTTTGATTGTTCTTCTTGCGCAATGCAATTAAATTCCTTGTGGAAATTGGGGCGGCAGGTAGCTTAGTGGTTAAGAGCGTTGTGCCAGTAACCGAAAGGTTGCTGGTTCTAATCCCCGAGCCGACTAGGTGAAGAATCTGTCGATGTGCCCTTGAGCAAGGCACTTAACCCTAATTGCTCCTGTAAGTCGCTCTGGATAAGAGCGTCTGCTAAATGACTAAAAATGTAAATCTATTCATTTCTACAAACTTGTTGGATGCATTTCATGCTGTTTGTTTTGGTTGTGTTTGAGATTATTTAAGGATAATCCTGAATGAATCATGAATAACAGACGCACAAATATCACACCCCCAAGACATGCTAACTTCTCACCATTACAATAACAGGGGAGGTTAGCATTTTCTGATGGGGTAAGATATTTGTGCATCTATAACTTTCTCACTCGTCATTATTCACGATTCATTCAGGATTATCCGTCACCATGGTAACATCCACATGAATGTAGAAGTGTTTAGAAACATATTACATTCTCATTTACAATAAAAGTGACTCCAAAATGACACAATACATTATTTACCATTCATTTCTATTGGTTACAAAATAATCTGAAACACAATCAAAACAAACAGCAAATGCATCCAACAAATGTGTAGAGTCACAAGCCTGATGTAGTCATTGCGTGCTATGAATATGGGACCAAATACTAAACTTCTGACTACTTTAAGACACATATAAGTGAATTTGTCCCAATGCTTTTGGTCCCCTAAAATGGGGGGACTATGTACAAAAGTGCTGTAATTTCTAAACGGTTCACCCTCAAATGAAAGCTGACAGTCTGAACTTTAGCCTCATAGTCATTGTATAATTGCAATTCCAAAGTGCTGGAGTACAGAGCCAAAACAAAAATGTGTCACTGTCCCAATACTTTTGGCGCTCACTGTATACTGTGCATGTGTTACATTTAACCTCACTTTAACCTCATTGACTTCTGCCTGACTGGGTTGCAACATAAATACATATTCCACGAGTTAAAAGATCATGTTAACAGTCCCGAGAGCAGCTGTTGTAGAGTGATGAATTGCAGGATATGAATTTGCCGTCCTCTGAACATAAAAAGGGCTGGATGCCACAGACCAGTATACTATTATCATATGGCATGAAGGGTTTTGACGCTACCTTTTATTCAAGTTTCAGAACGATGAATGAGGGGAATTTTTCTCCTGAAACTATATATATATTTTTTTGCCTTTTAACTATAAATAACACACTCTGCCTCTCATCATGCAGATGTTTTTAATCAAGTCACATTTACATGCGGTGCACGACTAGGCTTGTTCAGTCAGTCTCTTGGCGATGGCTGCAGTACACAGTGCTCAGGCTATAAAGACTCACATTGGACACAGAGTGTCATGGTTGTATTTGTCAAAAAGCACTGCGTTAAAAGTAGACAAGCGCCATAAACATGAACCTGGAATGAGGAAAATGATAGTATTTGAAGGATACACATCCTAGAAATACATGGGATTCCCTTGTCAGTTTGCAGGCCAAGTATTCTCTTTTCTTGTGGGTTCCTGGGTCTATATCAATCCATCAACATTTCTATCAGAGAGACATGTTGAGCACTCCTCTCAGTGCACCATACACCCACTCACTCTTCATCATAGTGTGTGTGCGTGCGTGCGCGCTCGTACGTGCATGAATGTGTCTCTGTGTGTACGTGCCTGCCTTTATGTGTGTGCATACGCGTGCTTGGTTTTGTGTGTGTGTGTGTCGGGTCATGAAGTGTGTCAAGCAACAACTCGTAGATGAGTCAGGCATTTGAAATCCACTGGCCTGGGCCGTCATGACAAGTAGAAACCACTGGCCTGGGCCGTCATGACAAGTAGAAACCACTGGCCTGGGCCGTCATGACAAGTAGAAACCACTGGCCTGGGCCGTCATGACAAGTAGAAACCACTGGCCTGGGCCGTCATGACAAGTAGAATCCACTGGCCTGGGCCGTCATGACAAGTAGAATCCACTGGCCTGGGCCGTCATGACAAGTAGAATCCACTGGCCTGGGCCGTGACATGACAAGTAGAATCCACTGGCCTGGGCCGTCATGACAAGTAGAATCCACTGGCCTGGGCCGTCATGACAAGTAGAATCCACTGGCCTGGGCCGTCATGACAAGTAGAATCCACTGGCCTGGGCCGTCATGACAAGTAGAATCCACTGGCCTGGGCCGTCATGACAAGTAGACTGATCCTTATATCTTTCCATTGCCTAATCCCTAATCACACTTACCTTCCCATCACCTTTATATGCCCCTCTAGACATCTCCTCATTAGCCCAAACCGCTGGCCTGGAAGGCATTATCTGTGGTGCTTCGCAACCTTAGCCTTAGTACATTTACGTAATTTAGCAGACGCTCTTATCCAGAGCGACTTACAGTTAGTGCATACATTATTAAAAAATAAAAATAAATCAAACCCCCTGTGGGAAACGAACCCACAACCCTCTCTAGGTTCGGAGTCTCCCACACCAGGGTCCAGACAGGGATCGGTGCATCGTGGGAGGACTGAGAGGGGAAGCTCCGCGTTGAGGTCCAGACCGGTCCAGGGGTGCAACGCAGAGTCAGTAAGGGAGGAGATGTCACGCCCGGAGCCGGAGCCGCCACCGAGGCTGGAAGCTCACCCGGACCCTCCCCTGTTAAGTCAGGTTTGTGCGGCCGGAGTCCGCACCTTTGGCGGGGGGGTACTGTCACGCCCTGACCTATAGACTCTAGTTAGTTTAGTCAGGGTGTGAATATATGTGTGTGTTTTCTATGTGGAGATTCTATGTGTCTATTTCTATGTTTGGCCGGGTGTGGTTCCCAATCAGAGGCAGCTGTCGCTCGTTGTCTCTGATTGGGGATCATACTTAGGCAGCCAGTTTTCCTGCCTGTGTTGTGGGATCTTGTTTGTGTTCGGTGAGTTTCGGTGTGTGTGTGTGTGTGTGTGTGTGTGTGTGTGTGTGTGTGTGTGTGTGTGTGTGTGTGTGTGTGTGTGTGTGTGTGTGTGTGTGTGTGTGTGTGTGTGTGTGTGTGTGTGTGTGTGTGTGTGTGTGTGTGTGTGTGTGTGTGTGTGTGTGTGTGTGTGTGTGTGTGTGTGTGTGTGTGTGTGTAGCCTTCTGACGTCACGTTTCCATGACTTTTGTTGTTTTTGTATGTTTATACGGTTTAATAAACATGGATGCATTTCACGCCGCGCCTTGGTCTGACCCGTCCTTCAACGTCCGTGACAGTTGAGGACTTTGCCCTGGGATTTTGGTATAAGGAGATTTCCTCAAACTATGTGGTCTGAAAATAGACCATCAGCATTCAGGCTTTTTAGACTAACACAGAGACCTGCTCCTATAACATGAGCAGGAGGAAATGATCAAAGGGGACGTAAACTGTTCCAGACATTCCCAGTCTCTGCTGGCCAGCTGGGACAAAGGCCTCCTCCCAGATGGCACCCTATTCCCTAGATAGTGCAATACTTTTTACCCTGTGGGCCCTGGTCAAATGTAATGCACTATATAGGGAATAGTGTGCCATTTGGGACGCGCCTGAATGGTCTGTCCTCCAGACACTCCATGTCCTCCTTCTTCAGCCTCTCTTCCGTTATTTTACCTTGCAGTCTCGAGATTATTATTACACAATGTCTGCCTCTGCATGGAAACAAAGCTGGAACACAAATTCGGAAAATGTAGTTAATGCAGAAAGGAGCTTGGTATTATTTCATACTTTAAATGACATCCGAAGAGAGTCCTTCCTGACTCGAGGAAGAGTCCTTAAAGGCCTGCTCTCCCAAGCCATGTAGTTTGATGTGCAGTCCCTCACTGCTGATGCATTATGGTAAAGCACAGTGAAATGTCTTTATGGCTGCATTATGGTAAAGCACAGTGAAATGTCTTTATGGCTGCATTATGGTAAAGCACAGTGAAATGTCTTTATGGCTGCATTATGGTAAAGCACAGTGAAATGTCTTTATGGCTGCATTATGGTAAAGCACAGTGAAATGTCTTTATGGCTGCATTATGGTAAAGCACAGTGAAATGTCTTTATGGCTGCATTATGGTAAAGCACAGTGAAATGTCTTTATGGCTGCATTATGGTAAAGCACAGTGAAATGTCTTTATGGCTGCATTATGGTAAAGCACAGTGAAATGTCTTTATGGCTGCATTATGGTAAAGCACAGTGAAATGTCTTTATGGCTGCATTATGGTAAAGCACAGTGAAATGTCTTTATGGCTGCATTATGGTAAAGCACAGTGAAATGTCTTTGTGGCTGCATTATGGTAAAGCACAGTGAAATGTCTTTATGGCTTCATTTCGTAGATATAATGCATGAATCATCGCCAGAGGCGGAGTACAGAGGGATACAGTATGTGGATAAGGGCTTGTAACAGAAGGTAGTGGGGTCACAACCTGTGATGGGTCAAGCTTTATACCCGGATTAATTAATCAGACTTTCTTCAGTAAATATCCCTACAGTGCCTTGCAAAAGTATTCATCCCCCTTTGGCGTTTTTCCTATTTTGTTGCATTACAACCTGTAATTTAAATGGATTTTTATTTGGATTTCATGTAATGGACATACACAAAATAGTCAGAATTGGTGAAGTGAAATGAAAAAAATAATTTGTTAAAAAAAACTCTACAAAATAAATAATAAAAGTGCACCTGTTCTGAAAGGCCCCAGAGTCTGCAACACCACTAAGCAAGGGGCACCACTAAGCAAGGGGCACCACCAAGTAAGCAGCACCATGAAGACCAAGGAGCTCTCCAAACAGGTCAGGGACAAAGTTGTGGAGAAGTACAGATCAGGGTTGGGTTATAAAAAAATATCAGAAACTTTGAACATCCCACGGAGCACCATTAAATCCTTTATTAAAAAATTTAAAGAATATGGCACCACAACAAACCTACCAAGAGAGGGCCGCCCACCAAAACTCACGGACCAGGCAAGGAGGGCATTAATCAGAGAGGCAACAAAGAGACCAAAGATAATCCTGAAGGAGCTGCAAAGCTCCACAGCAGAGATTGGAGTATATGTCCATAGGACCACTTTAAGCCATACACTCCACAGAGCTGGGCTTTACGAAAGAGTTGCCAGAAAAAAAGCCATTGCTTAAAGAAAAAAATAAGCAAACACGTTTGGTGTTCGTCAAAAGGCATGTGGGAGACTCTCCAAACATATGGAAGAAGGTACTCTGGTCAGATGAGACTAAAATTAAGCTTTTTGACCATCAAGGAAAATGCTATGTCTGGCGCAAACCCAACACCTCTCATCACCCCGAGAACACCATCCCCACAGTGAAGCATGGTGGTGGTGGCATCATGCTGTGGGGATGTTTTTCATCGGCAGGGACTGGTAAACTGGTCGGAATTTAAGGAATGATGGATGGCGCTAAATACAGGGAAATTCTTGAGGGAAACCTGTTTCAGTCTTTCAGAGATTTGAGACTGGGACGGAGGTTCACCTTCCAGCAGGACAATGACCCTAAGCATACTGCTAAAGCAACACTCGAGTGGTTTAAGGGGAAACATTGAAATGTCTTGGAATGGCCTAGTCAAAGCCCAGACCTCAATCCAATTGAGAATATGTGGTATGACTTAAAGATTGCTGTACACCAGCGGAACCCATCCAACTTGAAGGAGCTGGAGAAGTTGAAGAATGGGCAAAAATCCCAGTGGCTAGATGTGCCAAGCTTATAGAGACATACCCCAAGAGACTTGCAGCTGTAATTGCTGCAAAAGGTGGCTCTACAAAGTATTGACTTTGGGGGGGTGAATATTTATGCATGCTCAAGTGTTCTGTTCTTTGTCTTATCTCTTGTTAGTTTCACAATGAAAAAATATATTGTATCTTCAAAGTGGTAGGCATGTTGTGTAAATCAAATGATACAAACCCCCCAATTTTAATTCCAGGTTGTAAGGCAACAAAATAGGAAAAAATGCCAATGGGGGTGAATACTTTTGCAAGCCACTGTATGTGGATAATGGATAACATTTTAAAATGTAACTGTAAACTGGCCTGGGGTATGTGCCAAGCTAAACGTTTGCTTGTAGTTTTTCTATGGACATGCAGAAAGCACTCTGTTCAAAGAATGTCTTTCCATTACATAACCTTTGCTGACCTCTGCATGTCGTTGCTAGAGGGATGAATAGCCATGATATTGTAAGGACTAGGGTGAACAGAAAGAAATGCTGCTTTCAATAGCCATAATGTAGTAACCTATTATGTTGGTGGTTGAAGTACTGGGTTTTCTTTCATCGGGAATGGCAGGCAGAGAGAGAGAGGAGTGATTTCATGGTGACGTGAGGAGTGATTTCATGGTGACGTGAGGAGTGATTTCATGGTGACGTGAGGAGTGATTTCATGGTGACATGAGGAGTGATTTCGTATATGACTTGAGGAGTGATTTCATAGTGGTGTGAGGAGTGATTTCATGGTGATGTGAGGAGTGATTTCATGGTGACGTGAGGAGCGATTTTATGGTGATGTGAGGAGTGATTTTGTATCTGACGTGAAGAGTGATTTCATGGTGACGTGAGGAGTGATTTCATGGTGATGTGAGGAGTGATTTCATGGTGACGTGAGGAGTGATTTCGTATCTGACGTGAAGAGTGATTTCATGGTGACGTGAGGTGTGATTTCATGGTGACGTATGGCGTGATTTCATGGTGACGTGAGGAGTGATTTCATGGTGACGTGAGGAGTGATTTCATGGTGACGTGAGGAGTGATTTCATGGTGATGTGAGGTGTGATTTCATGGTGACCTGAGGAGTGATTTCATGGTGATGTGAGGAGTGATTTCATGGTGACCTGAGGAGTGATTTCATGGTGACGTGAGGAGTGATTTCATGATGACGTGAGGAGTGATTTCATGGTGACCTGAGGAGTGATTTCATGGTGACGTGAGGAGTGATTTCATGGTGATGTGAGGAGTGATTTCATGGTGACCTGATGAGTGATTTCATGGTGACCTGAGGAGTGATTTCATGGTGACGTGAGGAGTGATTTCATGGTGATGTGAGGAGTGATTTCATTGTGACGTGAGGAGTGATTTCGTATCTGACGTGAGGAGTGATTTCATGGTGACGTGAGGAGTGATTTCGTATCTGACGTGAGGAGTGATTTCATGGTGACATGAGGTGTGATTTCATGGTGACGTGAGGAGTGATTTCATGGTGACCTGAGGAGTGATTTCATGGTGACCTGAGGAGTGATTTCATGGTGACGTGAGGAGTGATTTCATGGTGACGTGAGGAGTGATTTCATGGTGACGTGAGGAGTGATTTCGTATCTGACGTGAGGAGTGATTTCATGTGGACATGAGGAGTGATTTCATATCTGACGTGAGGATTGATTTCATGGTGACGTGAGGTGTGATTTCATGGTGACGTGAGGAGTGATTTCATGGTGACGCGAGGAGTGATTTCATGGTGACGTGAGGAGTGATTTCATGGTGACGTGAGGAGTGAGTTCATGGTGATGTGAGGAGTGATTTCATGGTGACCTGAGGAGTGATTTCGTATCTGACGTGAGGAGTGATTTCATGGTGACATGAGGAGTGATTTCATATCTGACGTGAGGATTGATTTCATGGTGACGTGAGGTGTGATTTCATGGTGACGTGAGGAGTGATTTCATGGTGACGCGAGGAGTGATTTCATGGTGACGTGAGGAGTGAGTTCATGGTGATGTGAGGAGTGATTTCATGGTGACCTGAGGAGTGATTTCATGATGACGTGAGGAGTGATTTCATGGTGACGTGAGGAGTGATTTCATGGTGACGTGAGGAGTGATTTCATGGTGACGTGAGGAGTGATTTCATGGTGACGTGAGGAGTGATTTCATGGTGACGTGAGGAGTGATTTCATGGTGACGTGAGGAGTGATTTCATGGTGACGTGAGGTGTGATTTCATGGTGACGTGAGGAGTGATTTCATGGTGACGTGAGGAGTGATTTCATGGTGATGTGAGGAGTGGTTTTATGGTGACGTGAAGAGTGATTTCATGGTGACGTGAGGAGTGATTTCATGGTGACGTGAAGAGTGATTTCATGGTGACGTGAAGAGTGATTTCATGGTGACGTGAGGAGTGATTTCATGGTGACGTGAGGAGTCTGGAGGCCTTTTTGAACTTGTTGTTTTCCTCCTTCCAGGTACCTTTTATCAAAGTGGCGTCTGCCTGTTTTGGGCCTCGAAGGCTTCCTACATACTCCCTTTGGGTTAAGGAAGGCCCTTGCAGCAATGCTGCATGGGGATTCAGAGAGGAACACTGGGAGACAGCATGGGTTCCTGTCTCTTGATAATCTACTACAACACAGCAGAAGTCCTGAACACAACCTCTTCGTCATCCCCATGCTGTATGAGCTGACAAACTATGTTTTAGACTAGGAAACGGGCCAATGATTTAGGTTGTCTTTCATCTGGGCCCTCCTAATACATTTGTATTAATAACCTGCTACAGTACTACTTTAGTATATATTTTAATAAAGCAGGAGGCTGTTGGCAGTCGTCCAAAGCCTCCAAAGCTTTCGTTGAGAGTATGCCCTCAAGAAAACATTTGATAAATTACATATCTTCCAGATTGACCTCTGAATTTAAATGTTGTGTCATTAATATGAAATATCTTTAATATGAGTCCTCTACAATCTGGCATTGTGTTTTTAACATGTAGAGATGCCTATTTAAAAACAATATATTCTACAGGCTGTTGATGTATTGATAGCTGTATGAATTTTTGGGAGGGACCTGAAGCCCTAAGGCAGTCCGTTTTGGCAGCCGCGGCAGTTTCCCAGACGGAGTTTCCCTGCATCTCAATGTATTCCTGATTATGCCATCAAAGCGATTACTTTTTCCTAGATCTTCCGGTCAGTTGGGAGAGAGGAGAGAGAGTAGTCATTGATTAAAGTTTGGGCTGCTGACGCCAGGCCACTCAAGTGTGTGTGTGTGCGTGTGTGTGTGTGTGTGTGTGTGTGTGTGTGTGTGTGTGTGTGTGTGTGTGTGTGTGTGTGTGTGTGTGTGTGTCGTGCGTGTGTGTGTGCGTGCGTGCGTGCGTGCGTGCGGCGGGCTGCTGCGGCGTGCGTGCGTGCGTGCGTGCGTGCGTGCGTGCGTGCGTGCGCATGTAGCTGGTTTTCATTATACGTGAATAATAGGCGATTCATTGAAAACATGATGGATGTGATATTGTTGCCTCCACCACCTCATTTCTTTCCATGATCTCATTTTCTATGGATTTGTATTTGCTAGCATGAATTGGCCACATCAATGCTCAGCAGATTCAGTAATCTACCCAGTATTTCTCCCCCTTTGTGTGCCCTGGAACTTAATCTCCCTCTATTTGTAATATTAAGTGAAACAATTGAACCGGATGGAACTCTTTTGGCTGGTAAAGGCTTTTTCCCTCAGGTCCTTTAATAACTACAGCATCCCTAGTTTAGATAACAACAGCAGCATAGTAGCTTGCAAGCATTTGTTATAGCAGTAATAAAGTAATTAATTGATTTAATTTGAATAATTAAACTCCAGTCCAACTTTGCTGCATCAGTGGAATATGGTAGGCCATGCACCGTTAAGACTGCTGATGAAGAATTTATTCAGTATGCAAAGAGGCCACATGAGAGAGCAAGAAACAGAGCGCTCGCAGCATTGTCAGAGCTCGGCAACAAGCTGACCACAAACAGCACTGGCGTTGAGGTTAAAAACACTTCCTCAAACAGGGGAAATGTTTGTATAATAATAATAATATGCCATTTAGCAGACGCTTTTATCCAAAGCCACTTACAATCATGTGTGCATACATTTTTACGTATGGGTGGTCCCGGGGATCGAACCCGCTACGCTGGCGTTACAAACGCCATGCTCTACCAATTGAGCTACAGAGGACCACGTATCTGTTCTAGTGGTTGCGGATTCATGTATTCAGAACTTCGGCAGTGTAGAATGTTTTCATTGTATTTATTTATTACGTTTATTTGAATAGGGACACTGTTCAACAAAACATAAGTCTCAGAAGTGAGAAATGAGAAGTGATGCTTTGCATTTCACTGTAATGTCTACACCTGTTGTATTCTGCGCATGTGGCAAGTAAAATTGGATTTGATTTGCACCAAATGTAGCTAATACGTCATTTCCATCTGCAGTCCCCGGGCAGGTGAAAGTATAGCCATGACAACATTATATTCAAACAGACATTGAAAACAGAGGTCAGGACATTTTTATTTATTTAAATAATAATAATATGCCATTTAGCAGACGCTTTTATCCAAAGCGACTTACAGTCATGCGTGCATACATTTTTGTGTATGGGTGGTCCCGGGGATCGAACCCACTACCTTGGTGTTACAAGCGCCGTGCTCTACAGAGGACCACATTTATTTAACTAGGCAAGTCAGTTAAGAACAAATTCTTATTTACGATGACGGCCTCCACCGGCCAAACCCGGACGCCGCCCTATGGGACTCCCAATCCCAGCCAGTTGTGATACAGCCTGGAATCAAACCAGGTGGTCTCAAGCACTGAGATGCAGTGCCTTAGACCGCTGCGCCACTCGGTCTGTAGTGACGCCTCGAGCACTGAGATGCAGTGCCTTAGACCGCTGCGCCACTCGGTCTGTAGTGACGCCTCGAGCACTGAGATGCAGTGCCTTAGACCGCTGCGCCACTCGGTCTGTAGTGACGCCTCGAGCACTGAGATGCAGTGCCTTAGACCGCTGCGCCACTCGGTCTGTAGTGACGCCTCGAGCACTGAGATGCAGTGCCTTAGACCGCTGCGCCACTCGGGAGCCCATAACACTTCACTGACTAGTATGGTGGTATCATGTACCATGTAGACATGTCTAAGGATCATATGACTCGTTTCAGCCACTTTAATATAAAGGGAACGTTGGTAGATGAATAGTCTTGTTCAGCCCATGCACCTTGCAAATGAAATGAGTGACGGTTAGACCAAATTAGTTATTGTGTGACCTCTGTGACTTTCCACATTCCACATGATGTAATTCCCACAAACTTTTCCATTAAAAATTGACACAGCAATTTCTCAGAATGCCCCAAACTCTCTTTCCCAGTTCTGACACACTTTTTTACAGAAAGTCAAAGGTGCAATTGTTCGAAGGTTAAAGGTGCACCCAAAGTTTTTTAATTCACTGGAGAGCAATTTTTCACGCATTGCACAGCCAGCCAGAGCTTGTAATGCCATGGTTTACAGTGTGTCACCCTAACTTGTGAGAAATGCTTGCTACAGTGCCCTTAACAACGAAAAGCAATTCTGAGCTCCACTCTCTGGTTACACTCCGCGAAGGTCTAATACTGTGGATGCGCAAGTGTGTTTTTAATGAGCCACCAAGTACTGACTGCATACCAGGTTGAATCCACAGTAACTGTGTAAAGAAAACGTCCTTCAAAAGCAACCAACCAAGAACATACACACATTATGTCTTTAGCAGGTCGGTGGATAATGCTAATAGCGTTTATGGCCCTGCCACCCTGCATGTTGCTCTAACTGACATAGAGGGGACTCAGTGGTGGACTCTGGAGCTGAACAAAGTAGAGTTGGTGTGGGAGTAGGTACTCAGAGGGAAAGGGCCAGCCCAGCACAACACTCTGGCACACATATGGCAGGGTCTATGCTCTCAACAGGCAGCACATTGTCCAGGAGAGTAAATACTGGGCCGGCGAGGCTGGAATGATCAGACCCTTAGTCAAACAGTCCCTGCACTGCGGCCCAGTCCAGACTTTATGGAGCTTTGAGGTCTGGACAGGTCAGGAAAATTGGCCCGATCGGGACTGAGAAGGAGTGGGAAGGCGAGGAGTTGCCACTTGCTAACGTGGATGCTAGCATACTACCAGTGGGCCCTTTAAGATATGGACACAGTTATCGTATCCCAAGTGGCGCAGTGGTCTAAGGCACTGCATCGCAGTGCTAGCTGTGCCACTAGAGATCCTGGTTTGAATCCAGGCTCTGTCATTGCCGGCCGCGACCAGGAGACCCATGGGGTGGCGCACAAGTTGTCCAGGGTAGGGGAGGGAATGGCTGGCGGGGATGTAGCTCAGTTGGTTTGATTCCCAGTATGAAAAATAATGTATGCACTCACTAACTGTAAGTCGCTCTGGATAAGAGTGTCTGCTAAATGACTAAAATGTAATAGTATAGGGGACAGTTTAAAGTATACGAGATAGAGGATGGAGGATACATTTCAGTGGATGATGATTTCTTCCACCTCATGTGGAATATCAGCTAGTTTGTGCTGAGGCCCCATGTTTGTCTTCATCTGGAATAAACGTTAGCATGTTAGCATGCTTGTTGGCAGGTATTAATGATCACTCCATCCCCTCCCAACTTGGTGTCAGTTTGAATTAGTCTTATGCTAGGCCATTTTTTTTTATTGATGAGCACCCATTCAGAATACTTTCTCCTTCCATTCTCCTAGATTCTGATGCATGGAAGTCTTCTGTAGCTAACAGAGAAGTATTATTCAGTGTCTTGAATATCGCCAGAAGACTGTAGATTTGGTTCCTTTGGGAAGTCTGAAACGTAGTATGATTTATTAGGTTCTAGATGAAGCCAGTCTGCCTGTATCTTCCTGAAGCCAAGCTGAGCTCTCTCTACCAATAGATAAAGAAATACAAAGTTAATCAATGAAATAAAGCGCTGTATGCAGCAGTGTATCTCTCGAAGCGAAGTGATTTTATTTTATTTTCTTTACATCGATTACTTGGAACAGCCATCTGCCCAGAACATGCGCTAGTCTAATATAGGCTAGTGCTAAACAGCCAGGAGAGAGGAGAAAGGTGGGAGAGAGGTACGGCCCAGTACATCACTGGGGCCAAGCTTCCTGCCATCCAGGACCTCTATACCAGGCGGTGTCAGAGGAAGGCCCTCAAAATTGTCAAAGACTCCAGCCACCCTAGTCATAGACTGTTCTCTCTGCTACCGCATGGCAAACGGTACCGGAGCGCCAAGTCTAGGTCCAAAAGGCTTCTTAACAGCTTCTACCCCTAAGCCATAAGACTCCTGAACAGCTAATCATGGCTACCCGGACTATTTGCATTGCCCCCCCACCCCCACCCCACCCCCTCTTTTACGCTGCTGCTACTCTGTTTATTATCTATGCATAGTCACTTTAACTCTAGCTACATGTACATATTACCTCAATTACCTCGACTAACCGGTGCCCCCGCACATTGACTCTGTACCAGTACCCCCTGTATATAGCCTCGCTACTGTTATTTTACTGCTGCTCTTTAAGTATTTTATTAATTATATTATTTTTTTGTTATCTATTTTTTACTTAACACTTTTTTTCTTTACTTAACTGCGTTGTTGGTTAATGGCTTGTAAGAAAGAATTTCACAATTTGATTTGATATGATTTGAAAGAGGAGAGAGAGGGGGAGAAAGAGGAGAGGGGGAGAAAGAGGAGAGGGGGAGAAAGAGGAGAGAGGGGGGAGAAAGAGGAGAGGGGGGAGAAAGAGGAGAGAGAGGGGGGAGAAAGAGGAGAGAGAGGGGATAAAGAGCAGAGAGGGGGAGAAAGAGGAGAGGGGGAGAAAGAGGAGAGAGAGGGGGAGAAAGAGGAGAGGGGGAGAAAGAGAAGAGAGGGGGAGAAAGAGGAGAGAGAGGGGGGAGAAAGAGGAGAGGGGGAGAAAGAGGAGAGAGGGGAGAAAGAGGAGAGGGGGAGAAAGAGGAGAGAGGGGGAGAAAGAGGAGAGGGGAGAAAGAGGAGAGAGAGGGGGGAGAAAGAGGAGAGAGAGGGGATAAAGAGCAGAGAGGGGGGAGAAAGAGGAGAGGGGGAGAAAGAGGAGAGAGAGGGGGGAGAAAGAGGAGAGGGGAGAAAGAGAAGAGAGGGGGGAGAAAGAGGAGAGAGAGGGGATAAAGAGCAGAGAGGGGGAGAAAGAGGAGAGAGAGGGGGAGAAAGAGGAGAGGGGGAGAAAGAGGAGAGAGGGAAGAAAGAGGAGAGGGGGAGAAAGAGGAGAGGGGGAGAAAGAGGAGAGAGGGGGAGAAAGAGGAGAGGGGAGAAAGAGGAGAGAGAGGGGGGAGAAAGAGGAGAGAGAGGGGATAAAGAGCAGAGAGGGGGAGAAAGAGGAGAGAGAGGGGGAGAAAGAGGAGAGGGGGAGAAAGAGAAGAGAGGGGGAGAAAGAGGAGCGAGAGGGGGGAGAAAGAGTAGAGAGAGGGGAGAAAGAGGAGAGGGGTAGAAAGAGGAGAGAGGGGGAGAAAGAGGAGAGAGAGGGGGGAGAAAGAGGAGAGAGGGGGAGAAAGAGGAGAGGGGGGGAGAAAGAGGAGAGGGGGGGGGGAAAGAGGAGAGAGAGGGGGGAGAAAGAGGAGAGAGGGGATAAATAGGAGAGAGGGGGGAGAAAGACGAGAGAGGGGGGTTTGCCAGAGAAAACACTGTTGCACAGTGAGTACACTATAGTGGAAAGAATGCAGGAGAGCTGCACAGCTGATGGGGTGTATCCCTTACCGCTGTACTGACAGGGCTCTCCCTTCAGAAATACTTTAAGAAAGCACACACACACACAATTTCCAGGCAAAGCCAGTGAGTGTGTGTAAGTCTGTTGTTTGCTAATGCACCTTGCAATAACATTTGGCTTTCAAAATGGTGGAGGTGAGGGTCTGTAGAACAAGAGGGACTTTAAAGACAGCCACGGAGTTGGCAGTTGCCCAGGGGGTAATCGAATCTAGCTGGGACGTAGGTTGTTAATTCAAACTTGAGCATAAATGAGTTGGAAAACTTTGTTACTCCTGAGGCCCTCATACTCAATAAACAGGGTGATATCCTCAGACATATTGTAGCCCTGAACTGGACACTTTGCTTAAGGGTGCCGCAGAGCCTGTGGATAACTTGGATAGCTTGGATAGCTTGGATAACCTGGATAGCTTGGATAGCTTGGATAACCTGGATATCTTGGATAGCCTGGATAGCTTGGATAGCTTGGATAGCTTGGATAGCTTGGATAACCTGGATATCTTGGATAGCTTGGAAATCTTGGATAGCTTGGATAGCTTGGATATCTTGGATAGCTTGGATATCTTGGATAGCCTGGATAGCTTGGATATATTGGATAACTTGGATAGCTTGGATAGCTTGGATAACCTGGATATCTTGGATAGCTTGGATATCTTGGATAGCTTGGATATCTTGGATAGCTTAGATAGCTTGGATATCTTGGATAGCTTGGATATCTTGGATAGCCTGGATAGCTTGGATATATTGGATAACTTGGATAGCTTGGATAACTTGGATATCTTGGATAACCTGGATATCTTGGATAGCCTGGATAGCTTGGATAACCTGGATAGCTTGGATAGCCTGGATAGCTTGGATAGCTTGGATAGCCTGGATAGCCTGGATAACCTGGATAGCTTGGATAGCCTGGATAGCTTGGATAGCTTTGATAGCTTGGATAGCTTGGATAGCTTGGATAACCTGGATAGCTTGGATAGCCTGGATAGCTTGGATAGCTTTGATAGCTTGGATAGCCTGGATAGCTTGGATAGCTTGGATAGCTTGGATAGCCTGGATAGCTTGGATAGCTTGGATAGCCTGGATAGCTTGGATAGCCTGGATAGCTTGGATAGCCTGGATAGCTTGGATAGCTTGGATAGCCTGGATAGCTTGGATAGCCTGGATAGCCTGGATAGCTTAGCCCACACAGCTCCATAGTGTAAAAATAAAGAATGCTTCTGCACTATCATCACTAGCAAGCAGTGTTTGCTGTAATATTTTCCCCACAAATATTGTGAATACAGTAAAAAGTCTTACATATCTTGTACTAACACACATCAAATAATGCAGTGATTTGGATTTTTGCATATTTTATATTTTTCTCTCTCTGTCCACTTATGCTCCTGGGCTCATCATTCACAGGGAAGATTATTCAAAGTTACTTTCAAACTCACAATTCATTATTTAGAAATCAACGCTGAAAGGCTTACGCACAAAGTGGCAGACGCTCCACCCATGTCGCGCTAAAAGTATTCAGCAGAATGCAGTTATGATTATTGTGACAGGGATGTTAGTGTCTGTTCACACAAATGTATTTATAAAGCCCTTTTTACATCAGCAGATGTCACAAAGTGCTATACAGAAACCCAGCCTAAAACCCAAAACAGCAAGCAATGCAGATGTAGAAGCACGGATGATTGGGAGTACAGTGCGAACAGACAAGCTGCAACGTTTGATTATATGGAATACATTAAATAACCTAACAGCATGGGAGGTAATCAAACTGTATAGTGCATATGGATGTACAGTGCATTCGGAAAGTATTCAGACCCCTTGACCTATTCCACATTTTGTTACGTTACAGCCTTGTTCTAAAATGGATTAAATACATTTTCTTCCCTCATCAATCTACACACAATACCCCATAATGACAAAGTGAAAACGGGTTTTTACAAATGTATTAAAATTAAAAAACAAGATATCTTACCCTTTGCTATGAGACTCGAAATTGAACTCAGGTGCATCCTGTTTCCATTGATCATCCTTGAGATGTTTCTACAACTTCATTGGAGTCCACCTGTGGTAAATTCAATTGATTGGATATGATTTGGAAAGGCACACATCTGTCTATATAAGGTCCCACAGTTGACAGTGCATGTCAGAGCAAAAGCCAAGCCATGATGTCGAAGGAATTGTCCGTAGAGCTCCGAGACAGGATTGTGTCGAGGCACAGATCTGGGGAAGGGTACCAAAAAATGTCTGCAACATTGAAGGTCCCCAAGAACACAGTGGCCTCCATCATTCTTAAATGGAAGAAGTTTGGAACCACCAAAACTCTTCCTAGAGCTGCCCGCCCGCCCAAACTGCACAATCGGGGGAGATGGACCTTGGTCAGGGAAGTGACCAAGAACCCGATGGTCACTCAGACAGAGCTCCAGAGTTCCTCTGTGGAGATTGGAGAACCTTCCAGAAGGACAACCATCTCTGCAGCACTCCACCAATTAGGCCTTTATGGTAGAGTGGCCAGACGGAAACCACTCCTCAGCAAAATGCACATGACAGCCCACTTGGAGTTTGCCAAAAGGCACCTAAAGGACTCTCAGACCATGAGAAACAAGATTCTCTGGTCTGATGAAACCAAGATCGAACTCTTTGGCCTGAATGCCAAGCGTCAAGTCTGGAGGAAACCTGGCACCATCCCTACGGTGAAGCATGGTGGTGGCAGCATCATGCTGTGGGGATGTTTTTCAGTGGCAGGGACTGGGAGACTAGTCAGGATTGAGGGAAAGATGAACGGAGCAAAGTACAGAGAGATCCTTGATGAAAACCTGCTCCAGAGCGCTCAGGACCTAAGACTAGGGCGAATATTCACCTTCCAACAGGACAACGACCCTAGACACACAGCCAAGACAACGCAGACGTGGCTTCGAGACAAGTCTCTGAATGTCCTTGAGTGGCCCAGCCAGAGCCCGGACTTGAACCCGATCAAACATCTCTGAAGAGACCTGAAAATAGCTGTACAGCGACGCTTCCCATCCAATCTGACAGAGCTTGAGAGGATCTGAAGAGAAGAATGGGAGAAACTCCCCAAATACAGGTGTGCCAAGCTTGTAGCGTCATACCCAAGAAGACTCGAGGCTGTAATCACTGACAAAGGGGCCCAGGACCGAGTTTGGAAAACGCTGCTTTAGCTGCAGTGGTAATGTCACTATCTTTGACAGAATATCTTTGACATTTTGTGCGGGAAAAAAGTTAGTTTGACACAGAGCTGAACTGCTGCTCATATTTAGGCTTTGATGTGCGATACAACAGTTCATAAAAATAAAGCTTCTCTATGATGATAGTGGTCACATAGCATCAGTCTCTCTTAGATAATCACAGGAATTACAACCTGTGCTGTGAAAGCATACTGATTTCTGTATCAAAAGTGTTTTAGCTTTTTCTCTGTGTGACAAAATTACTTTTAGCTTTCTCACTTACACAGCCGTACAATTACTCTAGTTCTACAAATGTGACAAAACTACTTTCTCCTTTCTCCCATTGACAAAGGCACTTAAGTGTTCTTGTCGGGAGAAAGGAGAGCGTTACCAATTTCCCAGACATCTGGGCTATAATTTACTAGCTCTTATGTTTGCAGTCGTTATTTGTGCTCAGAGGAAATCAGAGGAAACTGCTGTCTTAAATTGAGCTCAGAGGCATCATGGGGTAAAATGCATATATCTGCTCCTCTCTCTACCTTTAATTTTCTCTGTACTTGCCTTCTAGTGACCTATTTTACAGTCCCATTTAGGCCCCGCAGAGTGAGTCAACTTTCCAAGCTGTTTAGGTGTCCCATCGTTTTCAGTATTAAGCTTATTATTGTGTTTGTGGTGGGGTTCTTTCTCGTTGATCTATTTATCTTAGAACCCGTTAGCTGTGTGTTTGGATGCCCTGAGATACTGTGGGGAAACTAGCTGGTAGGGTTTTTTTGAATGTCATGAGAGTAAGGAAGGGGCAGTTGGTAGAGCATGGCATTTGCAATGCCAGGGTTGTGGGTTCGATTCCCACGGGGGGGCCAGTATGAAAAAAAAGTATGAAAATGTATGCACTCACTAACTGTAAGTGGCTCGGGATAAGAGCGTTTGCTAAATGACCAAGATGTAAAATGTCAGAGATGTGTGTTCGCTTTAGTTTCTTACTCTGCTCTTTTTTCTTAAAAGTGATGTAATTGTCTAGCAGCTAAAAACGTGCCTTTGTTGAAACTCTTGTCCTGTCTTTCATGCTCTTTAGAAGATATGTTTCATTACTATTTTAGATACCCTGTAAAAAGCCATATGAGGTTTGCCTCATCTGCTATCCAGCTTCACACATATTTGATAATGACAACTTTCCAATATAGACCTAAATGTTGTATCAAGGATACCAATTCCGTATCAATAAACAAATGTTAGACCGTTGTATATTTGCACATTGATATACACTGAGTAACTCACAAGTTTGCATGCATCCTCTACTATTAAAGCTACCTGTTTTGTAGCCTTGTACAGCGATGTGACTCAGGACATAGAAACCTGGTGCATGAGGCGATCTAGTTGAATGGCATATTTACAAGGGTGTGCAATCCCTCCACCACACTGGCATCTTTTAACAGAACAGGGAGAGTGAGGAGCAGTGAGGAGGAGCAGTGAGGAGGAGTGAGGAGCAGTGAGGAGGAGTGAGGAGGAGCAGCGAGGAGCAGTGAGGAGGAGCAGTGAGGAGGAGCAGTGAGGAGGAGCAGTGAGGAGCAGTGAGGAGGAGCAGCGAGGAGCAGTGAGGAGGAGTGAGGAGGAGCAGCGAGGAGCAGTGAGGAGGAGCAGCGAGGAGGAGCAGTGAGGAGGAGTGAGGAGGAGCAGCGAGGAGCAGTGAGGAGGAGCAGCGAGGAGGAGCAGTGAGGAGGAGCAGCGAGGAGCAGTGAGGAGGAGCAGTGAGGAGGAGTGAGGAGGAGCAGCGAGCAGCAGTGAGGAGGAGGAGTGAGGAGGAGCAGTGAGGAGGAGCAGTGAGGAGGAGCAGTGAGGAGGAGCAGTGAGGAGGAGGAGTGAGGAGGAGCAGTGAGGAGGAGCAGTGAGGAGGAGCAGCGAGGAGGAGTAGCGAGGAGGAGGAGCAGTGAGGAGGAGCAGTGAGGAGGAGGAGTGAGGAGGAGCAGTGAGGAGGAGCAGTGAGGAGGAGCAGCGAGGAGGAGCAGCGAGGAGGAGTAGCGAGGAGGAGCAGCGAGGAGGAGCAGTGAGGAGGAGCAGCGAGGAGCAGCACTCTGCGCCTGCTGTTAGCAGCTGTTGAGTTGGCCTCTCTCGGGGGACTCCTTGTATTCATTACAGCTCCACTGACCTTCCCTTGTCCTCAACAGAAAAGTGTCCACCACCACGCATACATGGCTCACTCACTGACACTGACCTGCCTGTCTTATTCAGTGGGGGAAGAAGAGCACTGTAGACTGAAAACACCAAGTTAACTCTTGTGCTGGTGCGGGCATGGACCATGAGAATACACACATTCTAAAACAGACACAGCACCCGCACAACACACAGACAGAGACAGACACAGACACAGACACAGAGACAGACACAGACACAGACACAGACAGACACAGACACAGATACAGACAGAGACAGAGACAGAGACAGAGACAGAGACAGACACAGACAGACACAGACACAGACAGACACAGACAGACACAGACACAGACAGACACAGACACAGACACAGACAGAGACAGACACAGACACAGACACAGACACAGACACAGAGATGAGTGAGGGAATGTCTGCGTATAAGCCGAGAATTTTAAGCAACCTTTGATATAAGGTCATTGTGAGGACATGTTTGTGTAAGGGCAGTCATCGCAATGGGAGTGAGATGTCAGTCACTTTCAGCATGTCTCAGTGCTGAGGTAACAAAAACATGGGTACTGCTGTGCTCCTGAGGCCCCAGCCATAACTTCAGAAAACAAAAAGCATAATAAAATAGTTTTGGGAACTTGCATACTGTCACCAGAGGAGGTAATGTAATCATAGTATTTACAGAAATGAGATCTGTTTGATAGTATTCATAGGTGTCAAAGAATACATGCCTAAAAAGTAATCATCATCATGGCTTCATTTAGTAGATAATAAACCAAGTACCGGTATGCAATTTCTCTGTTATTCTGTGTAGGAAAATCTGTCAGAGATAGCCGTTTTATTGACTTTTTATTGCGAAATTCAATACATTCCTAATTGAATGTGCAAGCCCACAGTGGCTTAAAGCACACGGTAAAAGCAATGAGTTACTGCAGCAATATGATAAATGCAGTTATTGCTGCTCATAATGAGAAACAATTTTTAACTCTGCGATTATGAGGCAGCAATAACCTTTCAGTGGGATTGTAGCAAAAGTGCAATCTGTATGGTAATTTTTATACACAATGTTGATCTAACTGCCCTAGTAGAATTCACCCTGCCTTCCAATTGTATTCCTTGTGCCAACAAAAGTATGAAAACATAATAAACATATTGAAGCCTTCATAAGTACTGGGATCAATTAAAGGAAAACTACGTTTGATTTGCTTTCAATCTTTACTGTGCACATTTACAAATGAATGCAGGATTATAGACTCTGAGACTAAGATTGAATCAGGGCTGTATTATCCTGGGTTTACAACCCCTGTTACAGCCAGGGAACAACACCCCGAATCCATGGTGTTCGGAGCCTTTAATCTTCATGACGTGCGTATGATTCTGCCTCCTCCATATGCCATAGAGAAAAATGGGAGAAGGGAAAAATCTGTTTCAACCGAAGAAACAATGATACATGACAGTATGTTCCAAGCTAATTAAACCATAAACCTTTTGGAGACATACTCATTCAGCCTGCCTGTCATAAAGTTTGACATATTAAGAAAATGAATGAATGCAGAATTTGTAATGGCAACTCTAAATGCTGTTACCCTGCCCTCAAAGATTAGCTTTGACGGATGTGTTCGAGAGGTGTTTACAAATTGGAGCAGTCTCGTGTTCAGACTTGCTCCCCAGGTATCAGTGTTTTGACGCTGAGAAGGTCTAGTCTAGCCCATGTATCTTGGGTAATAGATGCTGCTGTCTTGGGTGAGGTCCAGAAGAGTTCAACTCAATGAGCTCTCAAGAAATCCCTTCATCCTCTGTAAACAAAGACTTACGGCAGACCTCAAGGATTTGTCTTTAGACCGCACAGGACTTGTTCTGCACAATACACTGGTAAGACTTGAGAATAAATAATAATTAATTATTTTCAACTAGTGGTCTCGCATGTCAATTCTCCAAGGATGAAGCAATACTCACATTAGAGACTGTGGCCATACATAATCAATTTGAACCCTCCATCCAAAATCAACACATGTTGTAAAGTAATGAGATAATAGGTCCATAGAGATGCTGTGGTTGTAGAAAGACAAAAGGGTAACATGGCGTCTCTCTTTGTTTCAAAAACTGGCTGACTTTAATTACTTGTTTCAAATACAGGAAAAGTGACTTCAGTTGGTAAAACTAATGTCTTACCAACTGTTGTTCTTAAATTGTACCGTTCTGACATCAATACCACTGATAAACTCCTCGATCAATGATGCCTTAATGACGTCTTACCGTTCTTGATTAGCCTACGGTAACACGTTTATTGATATTTATTTGTTCTTGAATTTCCTGTTATATACTGCAATTCAGCTTTTAACTGCAACGTAAAACTAAACTAAACTAAAAAGGGGATGGGCCCTGTAGAAATACGACAACATGTCACCCCTTCTTTTTGCTTTCACACACATTTCACCTCAGTCTTACATTAGCAGGCTTGTTAAATAGGGAAGCATTTCTCAAGTATTAGAGCCGGGCCCTAAGCCTCGGTGTAATGCTGTGTTTTCCTATACGGCCTTTTTAAGTCAATAATGCAATGGGTAATGTGCATGCATGACTACAGATGAGGGGGTAACATCACAATTGCCTGATGAATGTCAACGTTTTCAGAAGATCAGCACAAACCATTGGCCTCGGATAGATTGACCCTTAAAAAAAATATATAAAAATCTGAGCATTAATTATTCATTTCATTTTAATTTGAATTATTCAGTAATGCAATCCCTAAACTCAAAATGTCACGGCAGCGTAAGCACATTATTCACAGAGATAGGAGCGACATCCAGCAGACATCCAGCAGACCTTGCAAATGAGATTCCAACGCAATAGTCTTATTAAACGTCTGCTCATGTGGTCACTAGTCATTTTTTTGACTAATTTACACAGACCTTCTAGGCACTCAATATGAGTTTGTGCAAACCAAATAGTGAGCTCCTGGCCCATTTACAAATTCTCACGTGTATTAGTATGTACAAACCTGTAAATAATGCCAATTTACTCAAAACAATACACATCCGTTTTTATTTCCCGCATGACATTAACAATTTAATTCAAAAGATGATGAAGAAATGTTCCCAGCCTCAAATATGTTTAAGCAGTACTTTTCAAGGCACTTCCAAGGTAGTTGTCTCATGCTGTACTTATACATTCAGTTAGCAGGTCCATCATTCTCAGTGCCATGCATGGCTAGTTCTCACTGTGATAGAAAGACCTGGCTCTTATGTCTCTCATTATAGAAAACCCTACAGAGGACAGAAGGGGAGGCCAGCTTGTCATTAATTCCATTAACTCTTCATAACCCTCATGTCCAACTGCAATCGCTTGGCAGCAGGCAGCAGCCACACGAGCAGAACCAAATTAATTTCCAAAGTTATAGGGGCATGATCCAGCACTTATTTTTCCTCCACTGCTTCTCGAAAACGTTTCTCGTACCAAGTTTTTATATTATTTATTCATGCTTCCTCATCTCTTGCAATGTAAATGGGCTATTACTCTCATCTTCTACAAAATAAACATCTGAAAGCTAGTTTCAGAGACCCTCACACAGAAAAGCTGCTTTTTAACATACTTAATGAAAACATTTTTGGAAAGAAAAGTATTTCACTCATATTTTAATTAATTATAGGTCATATTTAATAGAAATCTGGAAAGTAACTGTCCAGTGTTTCCAGATTTCTATTCAATATGACCTATAATTAATTAAAATATGAGTGAAATACTTTTCTTTCCAAAAAAATTATTCATTAAGTATGTTAAAAAGCAGCTTTTCTGTGTTGGAATGGTGTGGGAGTACCGTAACAACAGAATGGTGTGGTTGTATACCGGTCATTAAAAATATGAATGGGAGTAGACCGCTGATTGGCCAGCTCAGCCAATGAGGCAGGATTACATAATTCTCTATGAGGAAATAGCAAGCATTTTTTTAAACGGTCTGTTTGAGATACAAGTTGAGGTGGGGTTTTTGAACTGTTTTTTCTCCAATTTATGCTTTGGCCACAAATACGTCAAAAGTATGAGTTAACAGAATATTAACTTTTAAAAGTGAGAGTTTCACTGGACATGTACTGATATTTTCTACATAATTAAATGGTTTCTGATGTATCATAGTGAATAAATAGTGCCAAATGAAGTTTCATATATTAACTTTTTGTGAATGTTCACATATCTATTTCCATTCATGCACTAAAGGAACTTTGACTCTCTGAGGGCCTGGAGGGTGGCTTCGGCTCTCGCCCGAACTCGGTTCCCCGCTTTTCCATGTCGCCTAACTCCCTGACTGATTAAATGTAT
The DNA here is from genome assembly GCF_020615455.1 of Coregonus clupeaformis. Taxonomy (NCBI): domain Eukaryota; kingdom Metazoa; phylum Chordata; class Actinopteri; order Salmoniformes; family Salmonidae; genus Coregonus; species Coregonus clupeaformis. The sequence goes on from NW_025534154.1 coordinate 192,413, forward strand.
ACATTTAATCATAATAAGAACCATAATAAAATTCCCTGATAAATCTATCTTTCCCATTTGTTTCTTGTTTGTCCAGTTGTGGTGGCCTATATCTTCACACCAAGTTGTTAAATTTGTTATTGGTGGCTCAAGTAGGCTAAAGTAAGTCCAAGTCATTCATTTTTTATTTAGAGAAGAAAACATTTGTTTTAGTTGGAGTCGTCCTTTCATGAACTTACCTGTCAAGCCACCAGAATTATTGTTTGTTTCCAATGCTTCCTTACTATCGCGATACTCGTATCCAGACAACACTAATCTCCTTAACACTTAAGGAGCAAGACATTTTGGCAACTAAAACAATTGGCAATTTTGTTGAAAAATAATAACACTTCAAATACTTCCAAAACTGTACAGCATTCATTTCGAAACGAGTTTGGTCTTTCTCCAGTTAATTGCATCTCTGTGCATCAACTATCCACACTTTACATTCTAAACAACCTGCATTAATTATTGCCAACCAGGCTTGGACGTAGCACAATTTTTGAAGTAAATGCTGCTACAAGTACAGGGAGAAGTAGTCTCTGTCACAAGTGTAGAGAGGAAGAGCCAGTCACAGGTTTAGAACTACATAATTTATTAAAGCACCATAGCTTAAAGCGGGACGAAACCCACAGTGCAAAACATAAAGTACTCAGGAAATAGTAGGCGAGATTCCTCTCAGAAAAACAAGCAACATATACAATGACTGACAAAGACAAACGGCAGAGGGAGTATATATACAGTGATAGAGTGGGGATTGGAACCAGGTGTGTGTAATGATGACGAGACGAGTCCGGGGTTGATGAGTGAAGGGTGTTACCCAGCAGCAGGTTCGGCAGCGGCTAGAAGGCTGGCAACGCCGAACGCCTGAGCTGGACAGGAGGGGGAGCCAAAGCGAAGGCTGGTGTGACAGTCTCTTTTAACAGCAGTGCTAAGGGCTGGACTTGGACAAGAAATCGGCCTGGGACCATTTTTTCCCTCTAGGTCTCCACACCGGCCATTTTTTTTTTCCTTCATAAAACATTTAATAATAATAATAATGGCCTGCGCACAAAATCCAACTTAAGACAGGCCCACTGGGCTAAAGATGGACCAGCCCATCTGGCATTTGCCAGAATTGCCCTATGGCCAGTCCATCTCTCCCAGTGCTGCTTCACAGTGCTGTCAGTATATGCCCAGTATGAAGGGTAACGATACTAACATGCTCACTCACCACAGAGTGTGCTAACACCTTGGTGAGCTAACACCACTTAATGGAATTAGAACGAAGACACGCTCAGTTGTACAGCTTAGTGTCTTTACAGTAAGTGGACTATCAGCTGGCAATGGGGTTCACTGAACTAAGATAGAACTGATGACACTCTCTCACTTGCTCAACTGGAAATTGTCTCCATTGGTATACTGTAATAGATTTCAACCGCCTGACAGATAAGATAACTGGGGCTGCCTTTCAAGTCGAGCTAAAGTGCTTGTTTCATTACCAGCGTCACTCTGCATCTGAGAGAGTCCCGTGTAGAGCTGCGTCCCAAATGGCACGTTATGGGCCCTGGTCAAAAGTAGTGCACTAAATAGGGAATAGGGTGCCATAGGGCCCTGGTCAAAAGTAGTGCACTAAATAGGGAATAGGGTGTCATAGGGCTCTGGTCAAAAGTAGTGCACTAAATAGGGAATAGGGTGCCATAGGGCTCTGGTCAAAAGTAGTGCACTAAATAGGGAATAGGGTGCCATAGGGCTCTGGTCAAAAGTAGTGCACTAAATAGGGAATAGGGTGTCATAGGGCTCTGGTCAAAAGTAGTGCACTAAATAGGGAATAGGGTGCCATAGGGCCCTGGTCAAAAGTAGTGCACTAAATAGGGAATAGGGTGTCATAGGGCTCTGGTCAAAAGTAGTGCACTAAATAGGGAATAGGGTGCCATAGGGCTCTGGTCAAAAGTAGTGCACTAAATAGGGAATAGGGTGCCATAGGGCTCTGGTCAAAAGTAGTGCACTAAATAGGGAATAGGGTGCCATAGGGCCCTGGTCAAAAGTAGTGCACTAAATAGGGAATAGGGTGTCATAGGGCTCTGGTCAAAAGTAGTGCACTAAATAGGGAATAGGGTGTCATAGGGCCCTGGTCAAAAGTAGTGCACTAAATAGGGAATAGGGTGCCGTTTGAGACGCGTCCTCTGCCTGCATGCGCCCCACCTCACCTGTGTACATCGCCTGCTATTGAAGCTGATGAGTTCTGGCTGACGTCTCTCTGAATTGAGAGGATGTCACCCGCTAAACTCCTTAGAGACCTGTCTGTTATACCATGCCTCCTTCAGGCAGCCATTACCACTGACCTGAAGTACTACTGATCTAGTAGTAACCAGTAGCATTACCACTGACCTGAAGCACTACTGATCTAGTAGTAACCAGTAGCATTACCACTGACCTGAAGTACTACTGATCTAGTAGTAACCAGTAGCATTACCACTGACCTGAAGCACTACTGATCTAGTAGTAACCAGTAGCATTACCACTGACCTGAAGCACTACTGATCTAGTAGTAACCAGTAGCATTACCACTGACCTGAAGTACTACTGATCTAGTAGTAACCAGTAGCATTACCACTGACCTGAAGTACTACTGATCTAGTAGTAACCAGTAGCATTACCACTGACCTGAAGTACTACTGATCTAGTAGTAACCAGTAGCATTACCACTGACCTGAAGCACTACTGATCTAGTAGTAACCAGTAGCATTACCACTGACCTGAAGTACTACTGATCTAGTAGTAACCAGTAGCATTACCACTGACCTGAAGTACTACTGATCTAGTAGTAACCAGTAGCATTACCACTGACCTGAAGCACTACTGATCTAGTAGTAACCAGTAGCATTACCACTGACCTGAAGCACTACTGATCTAGTAGTAACCAGTAGCATTACCACTGACCTGAAGTACTACTGATCTAGTAGTAACCAGTAGCATTACCACTGACCTGAAGTACTACTGATCTAGTAGTAACCAGTAGCATTACCACTGACCTGAAGTACTACTGATCTAGTAGTAACCAGTAGCATTACCACTGACCTGAAGTACTACTGATCTAGTAGTAACCAGTAGCATTACCACTGACCTGAAGTACTACTGATCTAGTAGTAACCAGTAGCATTACCACTGACCTGAAGTACTACTGATCTAGTAGTAACCAGTAGCATTACCACTGACCTGAAGTATTACTGATCTAGTAGTAACCAGTAGCATTACCACTGACCTGAAGCACTACTGATCTAGTAGTAACCAGTAGCATTACCACTGACCTGAAGTACTACTGATTATAGTAGTAACCAGTAGCATTACCACTGACCTGAAGCACTACTGATCTAGTAGTAACCAGTAGCATTACCACTGACCTGAAGTACTACTGATCTAGTAGTAACCAGTAGCATTACCACTGACCTGAAGTACTACTGATCTAGTAGTAACCAGTAGCATTACCACTGACCTGAAGCACTACTGATCTAGTAGTAACCAGTAGCATTATCACTGACCTGAAGCACTACTGATCTAGTAGTAACCAGTAGCATTACCACTGACCTGAAGCACTACTGATCTAGTAGTAACCAGTAGCATTACCACTGACCTGAAGTACTACTGATCTAGTAGTAACCAGTAGCATTACCACTGACCTGAAGTACTACTGATCTAGTAGTAACCAGTAGCATTACCACTGACCTGAAGTACTACTGATCTAGTAGTAACCAGTAGCATTACCACTGACCTGAAGCACTACTGATCTAGTAGTAACCAGTAGCATTACCACTGACCTGAAGCACTACTGATCTAGTAGTAACCAGTAGCATTACCACTGACCTGAAGCACTACTGATCTAGTAGTAACCAGTAGCATTACCACTGACCTGAAGCACTACTGATCTAGTAGTAACCAGTAGCATTACCACTGACCTGAAGTACTACTGATCTAGTAGTAACCAGTAGCATTACCACTGACCTGAAGCACTACTGATCTAGTAGTAACCAGTAGCATTACCACTGACCTGAAGCACTACTGATCTAGTAGTAACCAGTAGCATTACCACTGACCTGAAGCACTACTGATCTAGTAGTAACCAGTAGCATTACCACTGACCTGAAGCACTACTGATCTAGTAGTAACCAGTAGCATTACCACTGACCTGAAGTACTACTGATCTAGTAGTAACCAGTAGCATTACCACTGACCTGAAGCACTACTGATCTAGTAGTAACCAGTAGCATTATCACTGACCTGAAGCACTACTGATTATAGTAGTAACCAGTAGCATTACCACTGACCTGAAGTACTACTGATTATAGTAGTAACCAGTAGCATTACCACTGCAAAACATAGAAAGATGTATTGATTATTATGACATGCAGTATCTTGCTGTGAATTAAATAGTTTTGCTACTACAGTACTTCTAATACTACTACTTGTAATTAAGACAGCTGTTGTTACACTGCTTTGATGGAATACTGCTGTTACCAATATTAATGCTAGGATATAGTCAATGTGGTCATAATATAAATAATTTACACCATGAACAACCTTCTATCTCTATTTTAAGCTGGCATGAATAATTCTAATGTTTTATAATAGATGTGTGAATAAATTGCCAAATGACGGACTTGGATAGTCGAATAAAGGTGTTGAATGTGTAAAAATAAGTCACTGTAGTCGAGTGTGATTTCATTTAGTCAGCTTTGGATGATGAAACCCTTTCCTCACTCAATGCCAAACGTGTGTGTTTTTGTGTGTACCTGTGCCTGTCTTTCTGTGTATGTAATTGGAAGGGGCTGTCTGCTTGTCTTTGTGTTTGGAAGGTAAATATGTCTCTCAGATTCAAGAGCTCTGTTTTGAAGATGAGGGATGGTTAATGGTATTTGTGTTTGTTTGGATGGCACTTCTATCCCCACTCACTGCACACACAAAAAAAGAGTGTATGTACAGTGGGGGAAAAAAGTATTTAGTCAGCCACCAATTGTGCAAGTTCTCCCACTTAAAAAGATGAGAGAGGCCTGTAATTTTCATCATAGGTACACGTCAACTATGACAGACAAAATTAGGAAAAAAAATCCAGAAAATCACATTGTAGGATTTTTTATGAATTTATTTGCAAATTATGGTGGAAAATAAGTATTTGGTCAATAACAAAAGTTTCTCAATATTTTGTTATATACCCTTTGTTGGCAATGACACAGGTCAAGTCTTCACAAGGTTTTCACACACTGTTGCTGGTATTTTGGCCCATTCCTCCATGCAGATCTCCTCTAGAGCAGTGATGTTTTGGGGCTGTCGCTGGGCAACACGGACTTTCAACTCCCTCCAAAGATTTTCTATGGGGTTGAGATCTGCTAGGCCACTCCAGGACCTTGAAATGCGGTGTGTTTGGGATCATTGTCATGCTGAAAGACCCAGCCACGTTTCATCTTCAATGCCCTTGCTGATGGAAGGAGGTTTTCACTCAAAATCTCACGATACATGGCCCCATTCATTCCTTCCTTTACACGGATCAGTCGTCCTTGTCCCTTTGCAGAAAAACAGCCCCGAAGCATGATGTTTCCACCCCCATGCTTCACAGTAGGTATGGTGTTCTTTGGATGCAACTCAGCATTCTTTGTCCTCCAAACACGACGAGTTGAGTTTTTACCAAAAAGTTATATTTTGGTTTCATCTGACCATATGACATTCTCCCAATCCTCTTCTGGATCATCCAAATGCACTCTAGCAAACTTCAGACGGGCCTGGACATGTACTGGCTTAAGCAGGGGGACACGTCTGGCACTGCAGGATTTGAGTCCCTGGCGGCGTAGTGTGTTACTGATGGTAGGCTTTGTTACTTTGGTCCCAGCTCTCTGCAGGTCATTCACTAGGTCCCCCTGTGTGGTTCTGGGATTTTTGCTCACCGTTCTTGTGATCATTTTGACCCCACGGGGTGAGATCTTGCGTGGAGCTCCAGATCGAGGGAGATTATCAGTGGTCTTGTATGTCTTCCATTTCCTAATAATTGCTCCCACAGTTGATTTCTTCAAACCAAGCTGCTTACCTATTGCAGATTCAGTCTTCCCAGCCTGGTGCAGGTCTACAATTTTGTTTCTGGTGTCCTTTGACAGCTCTTTGGTCTTGGCCATAGTGGAGTTTGGAGTGTGACTGTTTGAGGTTGTGGACAGGTGTCTTTTATACTGATAACAAGTTCAAACAGGTGCCATTAATACAGGTAACGAGTGGAGGACAGAGGAGCCTCTTAAAGAAGAAGTTACAGGTCTGTGAGAGCCAGAAATCTTGCTTGTTTGTAGGTGACCAAATACTTATTTTCCACCATAATTTGCAAATAAATTCATTAAAAATCCTACAATGTGACTTTCTGGATATTTTTTCTCAATTTGTCTGTCATAGTTGACGTGTACCTATGATGAAAATTACAGGCCTCTCTCATCTTTTTAAGTGGGAGAACTTGCACAATTGGTGGCTGACTAAATACTTTTTTTCCCCCCACTGTATGTGCCTTATGTGCAGTTCGTCATACGGTCTTGATAGGTAATTGTCAGTATTTGTCAATATTTGTCTGTGGCTTCCGTTTGAGAACAATTGACACACCTCCAGCTCAGTATTCAAATGTTGCTGGCACTATTTCATTCATAGGTATGTCTTTATTTCACGTTGAGCTCAAATTAGCCACATAATGTGTGGCATATGATGGCTTATGTACGAACAGTGAAGCAATTCACAATTGTTCTCACATTCTCTGTGTGTTAGCCTTCTGTGAGTGCTACGTGAAGGTCACCGATGAACATCTCTCATTATGTTCAAAGGCCACAGCCATTTGTTTCCTTAATGATTTCACTAATGGGAACTTTATTTTGCTCAAGTCAGTATCATTAAAATGTCTATTCAAATTCAAATTGTATGTTGATGGGAAAATTTAAGCGGGCCCCCAAACCATTTTTTGGGAAAGGTTTATTTTAAATGAAGTTATTATATGAGTTGACGTAATGACAATAACCCCCTGTCATCGACATAGCTCTGCTGTGAAACAGGCATTTTGATAATAGCTTTTATGATAACAGTTATGACATGGGTTCATATTCATCTCGATAATAATGAGACTGGAAGTGTTTTATGACACTGTGTAATTCGTGTAATGATGGTCATATTTTCACAATATTGTCGTTTCACGCAGAGATAAAATATGTTGGGCTAATCCTGAAATAGCAAACATCCATCCAGTAGAGCAGTTCACAGTTGGAACAAATGGAACTCATAATGATGGCACGTTAATTACAAGTACTTTGGAGTAGTGATCATGTGTGCTCAACATGTCCTGGAGAGATGAACCCTGATATTCAAGTTCTAAGTAAGGACGAGATCAAACATTTAGAGCCTTTAGAGATGTTTTCTCTACGTGTTCAGTTGTTATAAAAAATAAAAAATAAATTATAATCCATAATCTGTTGTTTCTGACATTTCTCCACTGAATCATAGTGGGTTGTGATGTGAGCTCTTCCCCTCTAGCTGCAGTATGAGAAACTGCCACGCTCACCATGCTTCATACGATGGTGGATGACTCGTCTGGATGTGTATCCTGCATCTGATTGTGATGGATCTCTTGGAATACCCAACAGAGTCAATCACTGGGGAGAAGTGTACTGTTCAGCATCTGTATTGTTGTCGCATGGCAGGGTGTTGCGCTGTGGGGAAGATTGTATTGTTGTCACATGGCAGGGTGTTGCGCTGTGGGGAAGATTGTATTGTTGTCACATGGCAGGGTGTTGCGCTGTGGGGAAGATTGTATTGTTGTCACATGGCAGGGTGTTGCGCTGTGGGGAAGATGGTATTGTTGTCACATGGCAGGGTGTTGCGCTGTGGGGAAGATTGTATTGTTGTCACATGGCAGGGTGTTGCGCTGTGGGGAAGATTGTATTGTTGTCACATGGCAGGGTGTTGCTCTGTGGGGAAGATTGTATTGTTGTCACATGGCAGGGTGTTGCTCTGTGGGGAAGATGTTCAGATGCATTCACCACTCATATTGTGTTGCTAATACAAGGGCTAGGTACCGATAGTCTGAAAAGGCTGCCCTTCCTGATCTCCTTTCTTTTAAGACTGTTGAGCTGGATGGAACAGTACAGAGGAACCTAGTAGAAACCAACCTTCCCTGTAGTTACAGTTCACTGAGGTCATTGAGACCATGAAGGAAAATAAGACAAGGAATTACAGTCATGCAAGAGTGTAGACACAAAGAAGTACAGTCATTCAAATGTGGAGAGACATACAGTGGGGGAAAAAAGTATTTAGTCAGCCACCAATTGTGCAAGTTCTCCCACTTAAAAAGATGAGAGAGGCCTGTAATTTTCATCATAGGTACACGTCAACTATGACAGACAAAATGAGGAAAAAAAATCCAGAAAATCACATTGTAGGATTTTTAATGAATTTATTTGCAAATGATGGTGGAAAATAAGTATTTGGTCACCTACAAACAAGCAAGATTTCTGGCTCTCACAGACCTGTAACTTCTTCTTTAAGAGGCTCCTCTGTCCTCCACTCGTTACCTGTATTAATGGCACCTGTTTGAACTTGTTATCAGTATAAAAGACACCTGTCCACAACCTCAAACAGTCACACTCCAAACTCCACTATGGCCAAGACCAAAGAGCTGTCAAAGGACACCAGAAACAAAATTGTAGACCTGCACCAGGCTGGGAAGACTGAATCTGCAATAGGTAAGCAGCTTGGTTTGAAGAAATCAACTGTGGGAGCAATTATTAGGAAATGGAAGACATACAAGACCACTGATAATCTCCCTCGATCTGGGGCTCCACGCAAGATCTCACCCCGTGGGGTCAAAATGATCACAAGAACGGTGAGCAAAAATCCCAGAACCACACGGGGGGACCTAGTGAATGACCTGCAGAGAGCTGGGACCAAAGTAACAAAGCCTACCATCATTAACACACTACGCCGCCAGGGACTCAAATTCTGCAGTGCCAGACGTGTCCCCCTGCTTAAGCCAGTACATGTCCAGGCCCATCTGAAGTTTGCTAGAGTGCATTTGGATGATCCAGAATAGGATTGGGAGAATGTCATATGGTCAGATGAAACCAAAATATAACTTTTTGGTAAAAACTCAACTCGTCGTGTTTGGAGGACAAAGAATGCTGAGTTGCATCCAAAGAACACCATACCTACTGTGAAGCATGGGGGGTGGAAACATCATATTCTGGTGCTGTTTTTCTGCAAAGGGACCAGGACGTCTGATCCGTGTAAAGGAAAGAATGAATGGGGCCATGTATCGTGAGATTTTCAGTGAAAACCTCCTTCCATCAGCAAGGGCATTGAAGATGAAACGTGGCTGGGTCTTTCAGCATGACAATGATCCCAAACACACCGCCCGGGCAACGAAGGAGTTGCTTCGTAAGAAGCATTTCAAGGTCCTGGAGTGGCCTAGCCAGTCTCCAGATCTCAACCCCATAGAAAATCTTTGGAGGGAGTTGAAAGTCCGTGTTGCCCAGCAACAGCCCCAAAACATCACTGCTCTAGAGGAGATCTGCATGGAGGAATGGGCCAAAATACCAGCAACAGTGTGTGAAAACCTTGTGAAGACTTACAGAAAACGTTTGACCTGTGTCATTGCCAACAAAGGATATATAACAAAGTATTGAGAAACTTTTGTTATTGACCAAATACTTATTTTCCACCATAATTTGCAAATAAATTCATTAAAAGTCCTACAATGTGATTTTCTGGATTTCTTTTTCTCATTTTGTCTGTCATAGTTGACGTGTACCTATGATGAAAATTACAGGCCTCTCTCATCTTTTTAAGTGGGAGAACTTGCACAATTGGTGGCTGACTAAATACTTTTTTTCCCCACTGTATGTAAGAATACCCAAGAATACGCGAGGCTGTAATCACTGCCAAAGGTGCTTCAACAAAGTACTGAGTAAATTTGCAAAAAAATTATATCAACTTGTTTTTGCTTTGTCATTATGGGGTATTGTATGTAGAATGATGAGGGGGAAAAAACTATTTAATCCATTTTAGAATAAGGCTGTAACGTAACAAAGTGTGGAAAAAGTGAAAGGGTCTGAATACTTTCCGAATGTGCTGTCTTGCTTAGTGAATGTCACCTACAATGACTAATTCCCCATCAAAGGCTTCTTTCCTGGAGAACGTCATTTCACGGCACAGCAGGTCACCCAATTTGACACAGATGCCATCGAATCCCACTCTATCCCTCTTATCTGATCTGAGATAAAGCACTCACTGACATCCCTACTCAAAATGAAGGGGAGGCATTGGACTTGCCTCTATCATTGTAAGTGCCGGCTTCTGTTAGTGCGATGTGTTTGGATAACTGCTTTCTGGGAAATGGGCCAGAGGCTCTTTCACAGGAACAGGCGCTAAAACAGTGTCCAGGTCTGTTATGGAGACTCACGGCTGGGAAAAAGAGGGAAATCAGCCCGGCATGTCGTACGAGTGGAACCAGGAGCCATTTGTGTTTGGCAGCGCGCCCACTCCAGTCTCGTCCAGGTGTGTCGACGGAAAGGCGGGCTGTGGGCTGCTTCCATCTGCACACCACCCGTGTCTCATGCATTCTCTCCAAACATAATTTCAATAAAGCAAGGTTTATTGCCTGAATGAAAACGACACAACCCAAAGACATTAAGTCAAACCCACTTTCTCAGGGCCCAGAAGTGAAACAATTTTTTCCTGAAACTCATATTGATGTTGATTCATTAGGGCCTCCCCCTCTGTGCTGACAGTGTTTTGAATAGGCCTACATATTACTCACATGTACCCAAACCTTGGCATGCATAATTGTATTCATTACATATATTTTCCTTCAGACCCTTTACCGATGGCCATGAGTAATCTCACAATTGTTCTCCCCCCCCCCCCAATCCTAAAAGCAAAGAGAATGCCTTCAGGAGGATCTTTCTTGAGACCACCTGAACTCTTGCCGAGAGTCACTAACTTCCTATTCCACTGAGTGCAAAGTGATATAATTCCGTTATTTTCACCTTGAACTCTTTGAAGCAACTCTGTTAGTCCTGCCAGAAAACTCATAAATCACGTCGGGATATAAGAAGTCATTACAACAGTTGTCAACTGTCTTATACTGTTGTATTTGTCATACCTTTGGATTTCTTCCATCCTTTTTCAGACTTCTAGAATCTAGGGTTCTTAGATTCAGTACATTGATTGAAGATATTTTATTTTATTTCACCTTTATTTAACCAGGTAAGCCAGTTGAGAACAAGTTCTCATTTACAACTGCGACCTGGCCAAGATAAAGCAAAGCAGTGCGATAAAAACAACACAGAGTTACATATGGGGTAAAACAAAACATAAAGTCAAAAATACAACAGAAAATATATATACAGTGTGTGCAAATGTAGCAAGTTATGGAGGTAAGGCAATAAATAGGCTATAGTGCAAAATAATTACAATTAGTATTAACACTGGAATGCTAGATGTGCAAGAGATTATGTGCAAATAGAGATACTGGGGATCACATGATCGTGATAAAGTGACCTTGGCCTTGAGTACAGATAATGCAGAGATGACATTTACATTACATTTTAGTCATTTAGCAGACGCTCTTATCCAGAGCGACTTACAGGAGCAATTAGGGTTAAGTGCCTTGCTTAAGGGCACATCGACAGATTTTTCACCTAGTCGGCTCGGGGATTAGAACCAGCGACCTTTCGGTTACTGGCACAACACTCTTACCCACTAAGCTACCTGCCGCCCGACATGACTCGTGTTTCATACCTGAGGAAGAATTGCCAAGAGATGCCAAGACACTAACCAATCATGTCAGGGTGAAGAGGTTAAGTAGTTGCACTGTAATGTAAATAGATTGTTCTGCAGCTCTTAGACGGTATCTTAGACGTGTACGTCCTCGACTCTCTGGCTTTTAAGAATCTAAACGAATGGTTGACTATTTTCTACTGCCTCTTGGACCCAAGCTGGGAGGCCCTACCTTTCAACATTTAGCGCAATATAATCTGCAATCACATTTCACATCCACTATTCATCACTTAACTCAAGGATGCACATAATTGTACATTTGCCAGACGATTACACATAGGCCTATCTCTTCGTACAGCATGTAAGCTTCCATCAAAACAGCTCTGAATAATAATTGAATAAGCTCTGTGGGGTTATGGCAGGCTCCGGGATCGTAATGACCTTTTTTTTTTGCCCCCAACGTAACCAATTGTAGACGAGAAACTGCGGCGAGCGAACAGGCGATCACGGGCCAAGCGGTCATTCGTCTCAGCGTGAAGACGGGCTCTTTCAATTGAAGGGGGAAAGATGAGATAGCGCTGCTGTGTCAGTCTACCCTCGCCCCAACACCAGCACAAGGTCAGCCCTTTTAGCCGTCCGAGCTAATTAAGCGGTGCTCATTTGTCAGTTGTGACAGTAGCCCGGGCTCACCTAAAACAATCTCCCCGTAATTGGCCGGTGAAGGCGGCGCCAGGAATGAACCGCTGTCACTTCAACCTTGACGCTGCCATGTTGCGCCTGTCGCTATTCTCGGCGAGGTCCCTGCTG